>NW_024962283.1:2462361-2472486 GCF_019238085.1 Lagopus leucura
GCCCGGAAAGCCCTGCCCGTGGCAGGAATGCATGTCGGGGCCACGGGCCAACCCTCGTGCAGGGCACACACAGCAGCCCTTGTTCCCCTCTGCCGGCGCAGGGTCGCAGCCGCCGGCACAACGGGGCGGCTGTTGGGATGCCAGCGCTGTCCCCGCGGTTGCCAGCACAACCCGATGCTGCTGCTGCATGACCCGCTGCGTTCTGCTCTCAGCATCCTCCTTGACTGCGGCACCCCGGGTGTTTGTGGTACCCAGGGACCGGGGGATGCCCACAGGAGAGGCAGGAGGAGGAGTGGGGAGGAAGCAGATGGGAGATGTGCTGCTATCTGCCCTGCCGTGACCCAGATATCAGCACGGAGATGGGCAGAGGGAGAGCAGAGGGGAGGTGGGGATAAACGGGCTTCAGAAAAGCTTTGCCGTGGTGAGGTGGCATCTGGGAGCAGCCCAGGAAAGGCGGCATAAGAAGAAACGGCTGGGAGAGAAAACCCAAATTAGAATTAATAGGGCACAAATTGTCAGCGGTGAAAGGGATTAGCGCTGGGAAGAGGATGCCCAGGGGCACGGGGATTGGCACCCGGGTTCTGTGCTGCTCAGAGCAGCCTCTCCTACCCCAGCAGCCAGAAGCGAGCCTGCCCCATCCCTGCCCCACTCCCTTCCAAAGGACAGAGCTCCGGGCACCGAAGGAACACAAGATTCCCTCCAAACCCTTTGGGTGCTACTGGGAAGCGGGAGGGGATCCCACAAACCCGATCCCACCCCTCACCCGTCTGCAGCCCCGCGGCTGCCCCGCTCCGATCCGCTGTGCTCGGCTGCGGCGGCGGAGGAGGGAGCGACGATGACTCAGGAGATGATGAAGCAGAGCAGAAGGAGGAGAGGAGAGGACGTGGCGGGGAGGCAGCTGCGTCCTTCAGGCCCACACCCAGCCCCCGGGACGTGACCGCGAGTGCCCTGACTCAGCCGGGTTGGGGGGAGCAGCCCCAGCATGGACCGTTTTTGTCCCCCTGCTGCATCCACCCCTCCTCCTGCTGGGGGTGGGGGGGCTGGGATCCCCAGAGCTGGATGTGAACACTGTTGGGCTCACGGCTCGGGTCCTTCCAGCCCCGCTGGCTCTTGCCAGTGCTTGCCTTCACCCCTGTTATACTCCTGCTGGCAGACCTGAAAGAGCCTGAGCAGATCTCCTGCGTGGGGAAACTGAGGCAGGGAGACACCAGACTTACAATGGGGACAGAGGGAAGGTGGGAGTCCACACCTCAAGCCCTCCCCTGCATCCACCTTTCTCAGTGGGGTGACCTGCACTGGGGCTGCATGCTGCATCCCTTACCCACTGCATCCCCAACCCTCCCTGGGAGCCGAGCCTTGGCACAGGGAAGGAGCTGTTTTTACAGAACAAATGGAATCCATCAAAACAAAAGGCACTGGGCCTGCTTCTATTCATTCCCCATCCCAAGCTCTGAAGCACAGCTTTACACAGCCATGGCTATTGAGAGAAAGGGAACCCATCGCGGCAGGGATGCCGACGCGAGTGCCCAAAGCACAGCTCAGGAGTGCAGTCCCGGAGCACTGCGGACTCTCTCAGCTCAGGCAGGAGCTCAGAGCCCGCACAGCCCGCTCCTCTCACCCCACCCGGGCCCACGGGCGCTGCCATCCTTGCTCTCAACCGGAGAACCTCCCCGTGCCGCGGCCGAGGTCTCCCCCTGGCGGTCCCGGCCACGCGTGGGTGCTGCCGGCTGCGCTTCACTGCGCTCCGACCATCCTCCAACGAGCCCGCATGATGAGCGCTATGCAGAGGGGAGGTTCCCAGCTATGCAGACACCCCGAGCTGCAGGCTGTGCCCCAGAGAAAGGTTTGAGCTGGCCGTGCATGCAGCAGGATGAGAAGGGCTTCGGTCGGCACCCGGGTCGCAGTCCCTGCAAGCTGAACCAGCGTCACCTTTCAGACAGAGAGGAGATCAGCCTGTTTCCCCTTTCATTTTTCCCATTCGATCTTCTGAAAACTTCATTTTAAATAAATAAATAAATGAATGAAAGCCGCCGCCGCCACCCGAGGCAGGAGGAGAGCGGGGAGATGCGGCGAGCAGGGAGCGTCCTGCCACGAGGGGGAACCCCTGGGCTGGAGAAATGCGTTCTGAAGCTCCGCGCGGGCAGGCTACGATGCTCGGCTCCCACCCGTGCTGGCACTCCGCCATCCCCAGCGCCCCGCAGCGCTCACACCGTGCGCATCCTGTGCCGAAATATCCACGTGTTGTGGCATCAGCGACGCACCACAGCGCAGCCCTGCTGCGAGAGCTCCGCTCTCATCCCGCGGCTGCTCCAACCACCCCCTGCCCCAAAGAAGCACAGCCCTATAGCTGCACGCTCTGGCTCGCTGGGATTCCCATCCACTCCCAGCAGCCGACCAGGTCAGGGATGAGGTTCAGATGCTGCGGGGGAGGGCTCAGAGCAGGGCAAGCTGCCTTAGCCTCTAACAGCACCGCCAGGAAAATCCATGGGCTCTGTGTGGGTGGGTCAGCCAAGCAAGGACAGCTGGGACAGTCACATCATTAAGGTGATGGAGAACCAGAAGGATCCACAGGACAGCATAGCAGGCATCCTGCAGCGCTCACACTGACATCTGTGGGTACCACTGTGCTCCATCTGAACCCCACGGAGCCAATTCTCTGAGCAGAGCACCCAGCACCCACCCCAGAGCATTTCCCTCAAAGGCCAAAGAGATGTGGGCACCAGGAGAGAAGGGCAAAGCAGAGAAAGGGGAAGAAAGATGCCATGAGGAGGATGGAAAACCAGAGGCGTGGACCAGCAGGATTAGCAATGCTAAACTTGCAGCTAAACAGGGCTTATGTCAGCATGTATTACCCGAGAGTGGCAGGAATGATGGGCTTGTTCGTCTGCCCTTTTTAAGTGGCAAATTCTCCCTCCATCCTGTTTGCTATGAATTAACTGGCATATGTCTAATCGCCTTTACGAGTGCAACTCGACTGGTAGATTAGAGCCCTGCTCCTCCTCCAAACCCAGCTCAGTGCTGTGCTCAGCACTGCAACCTGGCTGCTGCCAGGCACCAGGAGGGCACGGGGCACAGCCCCAGCAGAAAATATCATGCAGTAACACATCAAGAAACTTCACTGCTATCAGTCACCAAGGCAGTCCAGACACTGGTGCTATGAGATAAGCCCTGCAAATGTGTCACCTGGTAAACTCATCTCATAGGTGGGGACAAGGAGACATCGCCAGTGGCTGTGTGAGCGAACAAGGAGAGCCAGACTTCTGACTCTTCTTCGCCCAGCAACCTGCAGCGTGTGAGCACAGTGCTGATTTCCATGGGAGTCACAAGGAGCATTAAAATCTGCTTTATTCAGGCAGCCCTGCTAGCAGAGAGCCAGCATGGTGAAACCCAAAGCACTTATTAAACAAGGAAGGAGCTGATGCTTCGCTATCATCAGCTCCATGCTCAGCAGCACTGAGCCCTTTGCTGGGTCACCAGCCAGGGCCCAACCTGCTGCTCTGCGTGGCTCTGCCATCTCCCCAGCCGGTGTTGGCAGGGGAAGCGTGCAATGGAACGTGATGATGCCCAGCTGGCCTTGTGCTGTGCTGGGGGATGGGGAAGGGGAGAAGAGCTGGCTGTGAACGGAGCAGCAGGACGCAGCGTGCCCGAGGGGTGCTTGCTGCCTGATGGCTCGGCCAGATGCTGCTTGCATGGTGGGGACTGGGAAGGGCTGTGCACAGTGAGCTGCCTTGTGTTGTGCTGGAGATGCGGCTGGGGGCTGAGCATCCCTCCTGCCTTGGGAGGATGCTGAGAGCCAGGCAGGTAGGGATGCTGGGGGATGTGGTGCTGGAAGCCAAGGAGAAAGGATCTCTATGTGGGAAATCTGAATCAAGGCCCTGTTTAATCAGTGTTGTTCTCGTTTTCCAGCCCTGCTAAGTGAGATTGGCTCACGGCCCTTCCTCTTCCTACAGTGAGCCGGTGTTGAACAGGAATGATCCACGCAGGGCCAGCCCCCAGAGCCCTGTGCCTGCCCCGTGAGCTCCATTCCATGCAAACCACCCAGAGAAAGCTACCTCTAATTAAAGGGTGGCGTTAAAAATATCCATTGTCCATAAACAGAGGGAGGCAGACAGGGAAAAGGCACATGCCAGAGTGACTGACGCCCCGGGAAGGAGACGAGATTAGGAGCGACTCAGCCTCACACATACACAGCATTCAAAATAGACGAGCATATGCCTGACACGAACCAGGGAAGAGCGATGGGGCGGGCGTAGGAGTGGGGTCATGGGCTGTGACACTGGGGAGCAACAGCTTGTCTAGACTGTGGCTGGCAAAAATAAAGAGATGCTGAATTAAGCTTGGAGAGGCACTGCAATGGGAGCACAAGCACTGAACGCCGTGCCCCCTCCCCTCCCCATCCCATGGGCCTGGCACAGCTCAGCATCACCCCAAGAGGGAGGGCTGGCACTGACCTGACACAGGGGAAGGTGCAGATGGACAGCTCAAGGCTACAGACGGCCTCACACAGGTGTCACAGCTCAGTGCCAGCATCCTCAGGGCCACAGAGAACAGCATTCCTGCCCACGTGCATTGCTGTTGGAAGTCACCATGACAGGCGCAGGCTGTTGGAGCAGCTTCTTCCCAGCAGGGCTTGAACCTCCGTTCAGCCCCTCCAGGCACTATGAGCTCAGAGAAGATGGCCTTTCCCTTTGAGCTGCCTTCAGACCCCAAACACTGTGTTTGTGCCTACAGCCTTCAGGTGTTCCTCTCCCAAGTTGCTCCCCATCACCTTCCTCCCCTCCTTGCAGTGAGAATGCCCATCCCTGCTCCCTGGCAGAGCGTGCTCTCCTTCCCTCCCCTGCTGCAGATTTCTTGAGGGTGGATGGGAAGAGCTTCAGCAACCGATGAGATCATGGGAAGAGGCAGTTTTGTGCTGCCCCTCATCACGCCTGAATACATCCCTGCATGCACAGGGCTGCTCTCAGTGCATATTTTATTCTAGCTACTTGTTTCACCGCTAAATAATGAAAGGGGAGCTCCATTTGTGTGTGAAAATCAATGCTGTACACTGCAGCACTTTGCCATCCCGGTTTGACGGGCACAGTGGTTCTCATATAATATTGACTGTGACTCCTTTTGCTCGCTGAGCTTCACATCTCCAACGGCTCTGCTGTGCCATGACACAGCCGTGGGGCAGCACACAGGGCTGGGCATAGAAATGAGGTGATATTCCAGATCTCATGCCCCTGTGTTGTCCTCTGAGATCACTGATTGCAGCCTGTGGTGCTCAATTTTACATCTCTATCCCTTCAGACCGAAGGAAGCAGGTTAAAATGACTCCTTGCTCAATGGGGACCCGGCCCAAAGATTGGTGCTGCTGGGCTGCAAGCCATCAAGTCTTATTGAGCGAGTCCATCCCCCGCATCCTCACTGAAGTGTCCCATCTGGCCATTAGGACTGATGAGTGCCTTCGTATTCATTTCACCAGGCTCAGATCAGCCCTTTAAGTCTCCTCATTAGCATTGGGAGTTAGATCCACCACATTATCAAGTTAAATACGTTTTTACATCCCTTAATTTCTACCCGTTCTGCCGAGCTCGTGGAACAGAGAAGAGCTTGGCTTTCATTCCAGCTGCTTGATTTTCAACAGCATCTTAATTACATCCCCATCACAGCGCACTGACAGCCGGTGACGCACAGCCGGCTCTCACCCAGGCTGACTTCAAATCACAGAATGGTTTGGGGTGGAAGGGACCTTATAGTCCATCTGATCCCGCTCCCTGCAATGCACAGGAACACCCAAAGCTCCATCAGGTGCTCAGAGCTCCACCCAGCCTGACCCCGGCTCTTGCAGGGGACCAAACGAGCAGGGACTCGAGCGCCCAGTGCTGAGAAGTGTCTCAAGGTAAAAGGCTCTGAGATGCTTTTGGGGACCGTACAGAGACTCGGGGTGAACTCGCTCAGCACAGCACGGGATGCAGCCAACTCCTGGAGCGGAGCTCTCTCCGCGATCCCGATGGCTGTTCGCGTTTCTCCCTCCCCTTAACCAGACCAAAAGTTTGCATTGCCGCTCACTGCACAGCTTCCGCCAGCTTTCGCAAGGCACACCCCCACGAACGACCCTTTTTAAGTCTCCACCGCTCAAAAACACTCAAACCTCCCCCTAAATCTCACAGCACAGCTCGGATGAACCGAACCCATCCCCACCCCTGGGGCCGCCTCCCTCCGTAGCCCCGCCGTGCCAGGCGCCGGTCCCGCACCTCCCATCCCGGTTACCGCAGCAACGGCAGCGCGGCACCCCCCGCCCCCGGGCCGCCCCCCCCGGCCGGGCATTGCGCAGGCTCGGCGCAGGGCTCTGCTCCGCACACCCCATCATGGCGCTGCGGCGGCCGGCGCTTCTCTTGCTGCTGCCTTTGCTCGGTGAGTGCCGGGCGTCGGGGATCGACCCGGAGATCCTCCGAAAGGTCTTCGGAGTCGGGGGAGATGCGGGGCGGATGCGTAGAAGTGGGGGGAAAGGGATGCGGTGAAAGAGGAGGTGGGCCGGGAACGGGGATGCGCCGCTCCGATCCCGGGGAGGGGAGGGATGCGCTGCTCTGATCGCCATCCCGAGCAGCGAGGGGGACGTGCTGCCCTGATCGCCGTCCCGGGTGGGAACGGGGTGCGCTGCCCTGCTGCCGGGGAGCGAGGGGGATGCGCTGCCCCGAAGCCGGACAGGAAAGGGGACGTGCTGCCCTGATCCTGGGAAACGAGAGGTACGTGCTGTTCAGATCGGGGTCCCGGCGAAGTGAGGATGCTCTGCCCCTGTCCCAACCCGGGGTGAGCAGTGATGGGAAAAATGCGCTGCCTCCATCCCAGAGCGGACCCCGAGGGGCGCTGAGCTGTGGGATGGGATGAGAGGGGGAAGGCAGCGAGGAGCTGAGCAAAGAGCGGGTCCAGGGCTGAGGGTGCCAGGAATGTGCAGCCTCGGCAGGCGGGCAGGGCGGACACTAGTCCCTATTCAAGCCCAGGCACAGGCGCCTATTGTTCCGGGGGCCCGCATGAATGTTTGCAGTTTTAATTGCAAAAACATTTGCTAATTCCGCTCAGGAATGAATTTGGGCTCATTTGTTGTCTGGTTATTAATAGCGGGGGGGATGAAGAGAGGGGGACAGCAGCCGGTGGGCTCCCATTGCCCCCCCTTCCAGGCAGGCGGCAGAAGGAGAAGGGATGGAGGGAGGTCAGAGTGCCAATCAGCAACTGGCTTGGAAAGTTCAGCCACTGAGATACACGGGGCTGTGCACACTAATAACTGCTTGGGGTCAGCTCCAGACTGGAGCGTATCAAAATACTTCAGCCAGTTTATCTAAGGACAAAGGAATTCTTCAGTTCCTAATGATTTTCAGACTTCAGGGCTTTCAATAAAGTTAAGATTTGGGTCCCCCCAAAACTAAGAGAAGGGGTGAGAAGATGTGAACATTCCACTGGAATGAGACGTGCACTTGGGGCTCTGCTCACTTTGCTGTGTTTGAGGCTGAACTGTGAGTACCTGGAGCATCACAGTCATCTAGGTCCCAACGTTGGGTTTGGGTGTTCCATTTGAGCGAGGAAAAAGAGCAGATTTCACCCAGCTTCTCTTGCAATTGGGCTGCAGGGCACCTTCCTCTCCTCCCCCTGTGCTGGAGCAGTGCTTGAGTGTCCTATTGAATCAGGCCTAAAAGACAGCAACCTGGAAACGAGCTGCAACTACTCGTGTGTTTCTTTGGAGTTGCTAAATGCAGGCAGACCCCGCTGCTTTCACACTTCCACCTGGGAGCGTTCATCTGGCAGGCAGGAGGGTTTGCTCCCCATTTAAACACAGTGGGTTCTGCAGTGCCTCAACCTGCAATGGCTTCCAGCACTCTTCAGATTTGGAGACGTAAGCCTGGAAGAGTGGAAGGCAGAAGCCTGGGGACAGAAACTCTTGTTGCACTGCGCTTGTGTTAGTGGACTGGGAGGAATCCCACATTAAAGGTGCACTGAAACCTGCAGGGTTGGTGCTGGGTGGTCCCACAGGGCTGTGTTCAATGCCAGCCTGCTGGCTGTCAGAGAAGGAAGGCAACAAGGCCAATGAGATGCTGCAAAACTGTTTTAGGAGCTCAGTGTGCTTCTTAGACTACAGAGCAGGGATGGCCTCTGTGCTTCTCTATCCAGAATGGACCCAACTCTTGGGCATGGCCTCAAAGCACTGCCACGAAACAGAAGGCAGTGAAGCATGGTGAGTGCAGTGTGTACCCCGCTCCAGGCACTAAAAGCATCTAAAGATTCTGCACATGAGGGAAATGCCACGGCCATAATTATGCTGGCGGAAATTATCAGCATCAGTGGCGGAAAGCAGAGCTTGTAACCGACATCCACTGTATGTCCTGCCTCGATGCCTCCCTCTGCTGCAACCTTCCCTTGGAAATCAGCGTTTGGATCTGGAGGATCTCACATGTCAGACTGAGGGCAGAACTGTGGAGCCCTTCCCAAAATTCACAAGTATTTCCTGATCAAAATAAAACATTCACTGGGGGGACAGGACGGGTCCCCGGCGTGCTGCAGCGTGAAAGCTCAGCTCAGCTCTCCCTGTGCTTTAACTCTGAGGTTTGGTGCAAAGGGCATTTCTCAGCCTACCAAATAGGAGTCCTCACTTCCCTTTTTTTTCTATATATATATATGAAGTCCATCTGTCTCAGCCACCAACAACTGTTCCGATCAGCTGTCAGCACCACGAATTGCTTGGTGCAAACACTGCTGGCTCTGCTGCTGATGTTGTTCCTTGCTGATGGGAACTATTTGCAGCATTGCTTTCTTTTCACCAGGCACTGAGAGAGCGGGACAATCAGCTCCGAGAGCAGTGCCAAAATCAGATGCTTAATAATGTCTTCCAAAAAATTCCTAAGGAGGGCTTGGTGCTCCTATTCAGGCACCAGCACTGCAGAGCTGTTGGATCCCATCAGCTTTACAGCTGTTGACAAAGAACGTGACACCGGCGCATTCCTTTTTGCTCGGAATGCTGTTGGGAATTAGTTGGTTATCGAGGCACAAGTAGATCCAGAGAGTCAAAAGTGAGGTTTTTGTAGGGAGAAGGAGCTGAGGATAGAGATGCTGCCCCGATGGTGAACTTTGGTTCCTCACTGACGTGTTTATTTTCCTTTAAGGGTTGAATTCCGGGTCTCCCCGCCTGCCGGGTTGTTTTTCACTTATCCATCCCCATGCTGAGGGTTTGCATCAGGAACACAGGTCGGGCTGCCAGACCTCACCTAAACAATTAAATACAGCAGCATGAGCTGCTGCATCCAGCTTCACAAATACAGGCAATGGCTGCTCTGCATCTCCTGCTGCTTTGCCCCCATCTTTTGCCGGCTCCCCACTCACTCTTGCTTTCCCCACAGCTCCCATGGGTGATGATTTAAGTTTCTCTTGCAGGCTTTGCTGCCTGTGTGCCTGGTACAGCAGAGCTGGCCCCCTGTTGCACACTCAGAGCTAAGAATGCTTTGTGGTTGTTTGTGCTGAGCCCTGATGGAGCTCCAGCACTCCTTACCAGGCAGCCTAGGAGTGGTGAGAGGGAGTTAGCAACGTTTGTGCAAGATCCCAAGTCCCAAAAAACCAGATTGAACATGCCTCTCAGCTGCTCTGTGCAGAAAGCTGGTGGCCTGCTTTGAAGCCACCGTGTGTATTAGAGATGAACTCGTGATATGAAATTAATTAGGATAATTGCACGCTCAATCTGGTTTCGCTATCAGCTAGCATATGAGTCACACCACCTTCTTCCAATCAATGAGGGGTGTGTTTGTCTGCTCCCCATAGTATCAGCAGTGTTGTGCTGTTGGAAATGGCTCAGAATGACAGCTCTGAGCATCGCAGTGGCCGTGAAACCCACTCCCTGCTCAGTCAGGCTGCAGCCTAACAACCACTTAATGGTGTTAATTGAGCTAATGAATGCTCTGGATGCAGTCTTCATTTCACCCAAGGGGTTGGATTACTGTTGTGGGTATGGCTCTGCCAGCAGTTGGGGGCAGAGGAGGTAGGCGTTGTGTTTGAGGTCTCAGGCTCCCATGCTGAAAATGCAAGTTGTCAGTGTCAGGAGGACAGAATGGATGGATGGAGGGAGGGAGGGAGGGAGGGAGGGAGGGAGGGAGGGAGGGA
>NW_024962283.1:2472496-2625587 GCF_019238085.1 Lagopus leucura
GGATGGATGGATGGATGGATGGATGGATGGATGGATGGATGGATGGAAGGAAGAAATCTGGAGCAGCTCAGGTCTGTATTTCTTTATCACCCTTTGGAACTCCAGCCCTGTATTAACCTATTAGCCCAGGGTGAGAGGGCTGTCTGCACAACCTGATGCTCTCAGAGACTTTTGGCAATGGGGCACAGCTCTAGGGGTGGCACAGCGAGGCACCCCATGGGCATGGCCTGAATATTGGCCCCGTGGGTGACCACTCCTCACCGAACCCTGCTCCTCATTTCATGCACATGGAGCTCCAGAGGGCTTCCCTGGCAATCAGTGCTGGATGAGGTGTGTGTGCAAGGCGTTTCCTGCCCCAGAACAGCCAGCTGTGGGTCTGTTAGCACTCGAGCTCAGCAGTAGCTGCCTTTGATTGCCTTGCTGCGCCTCTCACTGTAAGAAGCCTTTGTGTGACTCCTCTGATGGGCTTCAGCTGTCCAACGCACAGCTTGGAAGTTCAAACCAGCAAGACAGCTGCATAATTGAGCTGGTGCCCAGTTCTCATTAGAGCAGCATCCCAAGGCAGGCCTTCCAAATTCCTGGATAAAGCAGAGTGAGGGCTCCAGAGGGTGTTCCTCAAAGCTCCTCTGCTGCACTGGCCGTCCAAGGAGGTTGTGCTTGATGTTGCATGTTGCAAACCTGACAAGTGGCAGAAAAAAAACAAGGCAGCAGATGCAGGAGCAATTCCTTTTTTTAAATAAGTGAGACCAGGAAAAATCTAAGAAAAAAAAAAAAAAAGAATTCAGCTGCCAGTAAAAATGGCATTGTGCTCTGGGTTATGTAGTGCCCTGACGCAGGACGGAGCGCAGGGCTTAACGTGGGCAGCTGCAAGGGGAAATGAAGGTTTCAGAGCAGTAATAGGTGGAGTAGATGAAATTAAATTCTGTTCAGATCATGCTCAAGCATGTTGTTTTTTTTTTAATCATAAATCCCAGGATTTCAGAGTAAAGGCCAGAACGCATTCTAACCTGCTCCCATCGTTGTCCTTGATTACTACAACCACAGTAAGGTCAGCAGGTTTGTAAGAGTCATGAATCACAGAATGGCCTGGGTTGCAAAGGAGCACGATGCTCATCCAGCTCCAACCCCCTGCTGTGTGCAGGTCACCAACCAGCAGCCCAGGCTGCCCAGAGCCACATCCAGCCTGGCCTTGAATGCCTGCAGGGATGGGGCATCCACAGCCTCCTTGGGCAACCTGTGCCAGTGCCTCACCACCCTCTGGGTGAAGAAAAGTCCTCTTAATGAGTCCTCTTAATTCATTTGGAAGCAGCTAGCTCCTTTGAAGAGCCTGCAAACTGCAACCTGCCAGCAACTTGCCACGTCTTTGGCACCTGGCTGAAAGGTAACGCTTTGGCAACGCTCAACACGTCCAGATTTTTGACTGCTCTATTAAAAATACATTTTGGGGCCTAGGTGAGATTTGCTGCTGAGCTGCAGAAATCCACGGAAATCTCAGGGGATTTGTTGCCATTACTTGGCTGTGCTTCCAACACCCCCGGCCTCTTAGAAAAATCCCCACCTTTGTAACCTCTTGAGATCTGCCTTCCCTGATCAGGGCCAGCAGATTGCAGGTGGGTTGAAGCTTGGCTGCTGTGCTTCCAAGGGAAGAAGTGCAGTGCTCCCAAAGAGCCAGCTCTGGCTTTGCATGGTTTGTATAAAGCAAACAACACCTCACTGCACCAATTGACATCCCCATTCATTGGGCTGTTGGGCTTCCTGAAAGATTACAAGCATTCCTTACAGTATTGGATGATTGTGGCTGCACTAACAACTCTTGAATCACAGCAGCAGACAGAATGGAGCATCCATAGGCAAGGCAGCTCCGCACATACCCAGAGGATCCATTAAGGAGATTGCTGCCTGCTAATGGACTTCCTCCTGAGGTGCTTTGGCTGCTAACACTGTTGAATGGTTTCCAGGAGCTTCCCCAGTTAACATCAGGAAAGGTGTTGCAATGTCCTCTGCTTCTGCAAAATAGCTTTTATCCCCCAAAAGGATCTTATCGACAGCTATTTTAAGCTTAAATCTTTGCTTTAATCTTTTTCTTCTGCATTGAGCTCTGCAAAAGCTTGAAGATAAATATTTCTTTATACCCATCATGTTGTTTGGAGGTAGTGATTTTTAGAGCCCGGATGACATCTGTTCTATGGTGAGGTCACCTGCATCCATGTTGCATCTTAGAAGAGGGAGTCCCAGCTCTGCACAATCATTTGTCCCTCTGGACCAGCCCTGAGCTGTGGGAATCCTCAACCTTTGGGTGAGGGGGGTTGGTGTATTCAGTTGTCCAGAGACCAACAGCCAAGTTAAGGGGAATAATACACAGCTTCTCATTAGCAGGAATGATCTGCTGGCAGGAATAGACACGAATGCCATGAAACAAGGTAGCTGCAACCACCGTGGATCAACTTGTTGATCTAGGAGCTCCTACAGCACAGGAGGTGTTGCTTTGTGTTCTCCTTTGGTCTTATCTACTCTGCTGAGATTGCATACAGTGCATAGATGGGGCTGGTCTGATCTCTCAGGGAGTGAGGAGCTGCAGGCTTATCTCCTTGTGCAGCAGCCAGTCACTGTGAGTTGGCTGTGGCTTGGTCAGTGCTGGTGGAGCTGCCTTTGGGCTGCTGGTCTGAGATGAAAGCCAGAGTGCCCTGTAATCACCACCTGAATCTTCTGTGCTCTCCCTCAGGCAGATGCAGCTAAGTGAGCTGATGAGCATCCTTAGTATCTGGTGTTTTCCCTTCGTTTTGGCCAGTTTTCAGCATCCCATAAATAACAGGGCAGCGCACCGCTCTGCCTCCAAGCCTGCCTTGCACATGCTGAAAGGGTCAAACCAGGTACTGATTTCTCTCTTCTTCCCTCAGAAGTCCTGATGGGCATGGCCAAACAGCTGTCCTTGCCCGCAGGCACTGCATGCTCTCCCACACAAGGCAAGATAAGCCCTTTGAAGTCTGCGCTGTGGCTGGCAGCCGACTGCAAGGCGCTCCCTCTTCCAGTTACCAACTGCATCTTCAGTGCTCCATGTCAACAGCTGAACTGGTTGACATGGAGCCCAGGTCAGCAGGGTCGGTAAGTCAGCAGTGCTGGGTTGCTGAGGCAGGGGACAGAGGGAACTCCAGATTCCAGCTCATTCTGTGAACGTGAAAGGGCCTGGGAGCTTCTCCCCAGTGCAGAGGCAAGGCGTGCTTGCTGCCCACCAGCAGCCTGCTGTCGGTCCACAATAGCAATTGTTCTCCTCACCAGGGCAGGATTGTGGTTCTGCTGCAGGCTCTTCGAGCCTCCTCTTTCTGCAGCTATTTGGAACAGATTCTGTTTGGCAGCTTTGAGGGCTTGACTCAGCTGCTAAGCGTGGAGCAAAGCAAGCTGGCCCCAGGTTCGCTGCGATAACAATTAGCTCTATGAAGAGAGGAGGTGAGGGTCAAATTCAGAGATGAGGCAGCAGGCTTATCCCTTATCTGGCTCTGCGGGAGAGGCACGGGGGACTTGTGCAGAGAGCTGGCCTCAGCTGTTAGAGCTGGAGCTGGGCTGCATCCAGCCGTTCTGCCTGCATCGTGTAATGGGATCCCTTCCCTTGGCTGGAGTGCTGCACAGTCTCGAGGAGAACGTGTTTTTGGAGCTTCTTGTGGTCTGGTGACAAAAAAGTTTGGCTGCTTAAATATTTCCCAAGAGCTTTTTAATTCCTGGCTCATCCTCGGTCACTTCTGAGACCCACAAGTGCCGCAGGTCTCACATCTGTCACTCAGCTTCAAGTTCCTGACACAAAGTCTTTCTTTGCTACAAAGACTTCCCTTTTCTCCTCACTCCCTGGTTTCCCTTTCATATCCTTCATTGAGAAGTAGTATCTCCTTCAAAGAAATGCCAGGGAACCCATTTGCAGAATTCACAGCTGCTTCCCCAGGCTTGAGGATCCTCCTTTAGCAGCAAGCTGCTAAGCATGTTCTTAAGTGGGAAGATAAGTGGTGTTATGAACCTTTCATCTTCTGACTCAGAGCAGGCTGGAGATGACTGATAATGGGATGACAGCAAGGAAGACGCACAGGCACCTTTGGATTTAATTCCTACTTTGCAAGGCAGTCTTTAAAGCACATTTCTGGTGGGAACACAGGCTGGTAAAATAAAGCTGGTCCTTCCTTTCACAGCATATGTCTTTTCCTCATGTCTCCGAGGCAGATCCTTCCCCTGTGCCAGCAGAGCAGGGAAGATGCAGAGCGAGCTCCACTTCAGAGCCCTTCCTTCTTCTGGAGCTGACATTCGAGGAGCTTGGCTTGAGGTGTCAGCTGGAAAACAGAGTCAAAAGCAACGTGACCTGGCAGCCATAGCTGGTCCAACGTGGCTGGTGATTTTAGATTCTCTGCTTGACATTTTTTAACAGGAAGCTGACCCGAAGGGCACACGTTTGATGCCTTTTGAAATCATGCTGCTTCCAAGCATCTCAGAGTGGGTGTTCAGAAACAGAGGCTCCCCAGATCATTAGTCACTTTAAGACTGTCTGTAGACACTGTTTTGGCTGGTGATTTTTGGAGCAGCAGTTCTTTGTGGATTTGAGCTGTGCTTTAAACACAGAGATGCATCTGTGGTATGGGAGTAGCAGTCTTGCACACGATGGGCAAAGATGCATTCCTCTGCACTGGCTCTGTTATGGAGCATACATCAGCGAGAGCTTCACGTGGGTGAGAGTCTTTAGACCACTCTTTAACAGACTGTGCATTCAAGTCCAGAATTCCTGCTTTAGTCCCATGTCTGCTGGCTGAAACAGGTGGCAAGCAGATGCCTGCAAGAATCTTTATTGGGGATGGTCTAGAAGGTCAGCTGCATGCAGCCTGCATTCCAGCTGGGTCCCTGTACCTCATCTTCTCCCCCAGCTGGCCTTGGGCCATGCAGCCCAGAGGTTCCTCACCATGGTACATGGCTCTGCTTGCTGAAAGCAAACCACTTAAAAGCAGGATGCCTGGGGACTAAGCTTGTGCCAGCCTGCTGCATTTTTCTCCGAGGAAAAATGAGTAGTGGTTATGGCAAAATATGTGAGAAGCTTAACAGCACCTGCAGGGCACACACACTGCCGTAGCAGAGCTGCTGCTCATCCCACATCCACCAGAGGATTCAGTGTGAGCCCGTGACTGGTAGGGGATGCTGCTCCCAGGGCTGTGTGTGGTTGATGGAGCTGTGTGGATGGAGTTTGGGAGCTGCGGGGCACAGCTGTGAGCTGAGCTTGCTGAGTCAAGCTCTTGGCAGAGTTGTTGGCACTGTTGGTAAGGGAGCCTGATCCAGAGGAGCCAAACCCTGCTGCGCTGCAGAGCCCACTTCCAGCTGCTGCCATTGAGGAGGTTTCAGAAGAGCCCTAGCTACAGCCAGGCTGCTTCAAAGTGCCTAATCCTGTAATTCCTATTGCACCGAACAGAGATCTCCACTCCAGACTCCTTTCTGCTCAGCCTGGGGAGGCAGCACACAGCTGAGCAGCACCGGGGCTGTACCCTGGAGCTGTTGCATCACGGCCCAAAGTGTGAACAGAGGCCACAGCCTGGCTCTGCGATCAGCGCCCAGTGCCTCTGCACCTTGCTGTTACTCAGCACTTTTCACTGACGGGGAATTAAGTAGGATTTCTGGGTCATTGTGGGCCTGTCAGGAGGAATCTCTCCTCTAGACCTCATTAGCAAGGCTTTCTGCAACACCAGGCTTCAGAACAATTGCAGCCTGGTTCCCTAAACACTGACTAATGAGACGGAGCTGTTAGCAGCAGTTTGCTAAATAAAAGCTGTTTCTGCCTGAGATAGAAGAAAGCCAGACAGGATTCTCCTAGCTGTCTCTCACGCAGGAGGTATTTCAAAGGACCCCTATTAAAATAATGAGCTAGATGGTGCTCTTTTAGTGGCTGCATAGGGCTGATGGTAGCTTCCCAAGAGCACTGACTGCAGGTAACTTGTGCTCAAGGGACCCAAAACTTCTCCTGTTCCTTTCACGCTGATGTCCCCATGGGTTCGAGGTCTCTCAAGAGCTGACCTGAGCTGCTGTGACTTCACCCCACTCTGACTGCTGAGCAGAAGGGTACAGGCACAGCCTGAGCAGCCATCATCACTTCTGTTGATGGTCCCATAATGAGGTGTTTCGTCCCATCTCTCCCTGCTCTCAGAAGTGCTCAGGTTAAGGAGGAGCTCTGAAGCACAGTGGGATGGATCTGAGTGCCTCTGGCTGGTGCAGGGGCTGTTACTTAGCCAGTTTGCAGCGGTGCTTTGATGTGGCAGTGGGATTTGATGGAAGTTAACTGATGTCTAGACAGGTTGTTCTCACTCTGGTGTAGTCTCTGAAGCAGCAATAGTGCCAAACAGGCTGAACAGCTCTGGGATGCAAGCAGCAATGCTATCTCTAGCAAGTCAGAGCCATGGCTCTTTAGGAGGATCCAAGCCAGCTCTGGCTGACCTCCTGTCAGTCCTCCTGCAGGTGGAACTGCTCCTCTGTGCCCTGAATACTGCCTGGGTCAACGAATGGCAATTAGGTGAGCAGGGAGAAGAGGTGAGCAGCGTGTTTCCAGGAGAGCTGGCATGGCAGAGAGGTGCAGGAGAGGTCTGTAACCCACTGCTCTGGCCAGCAAAGCTGGGAATCCAGCAGGAGAGTTGACTTCAGCTCCATTCAGAGCTGCAGCAGCGTGCTGAGAAGACTCGGTGTGGTTGGCTGGATGCTGCCAGGAGTAAGTGCCCAGCAGAGCTGACCTGGATGTCCAGTAACAACTGCAGCCAGTGGTTCAGCTGCACTGGGAGAGAAGTGGCAGGCCGTGATCCGGAGAGACTTGTCGCTGGCTGGCTGGCAAGTTGTGCTTTCAGTGCTGCCTTGGCTCCAATGTGCCATCTCCCCCAGGCTGTTTGGGAGGGGAAGCGGAGACTGCATTCAAATGGCCATTGTCTGTCCTCCAGCTGGGAGCAGAGCCAGGAGAGAGGTTCTGGCAGCATCTGATACAGGGGGCAGATGTTAGGGGAAACATACTCATCCATAAAGTGCCGTCGCAGGGATTTTCAAGGGAGCCTCAAAGGTTAAGTGCCCGTGGTTTTGAACATGTGCATGAAAGTCGAGAGAGGGGCTCTGGGCTCCTGGGATTCCTGCTGGGCTAGGAAAAACTTTCTGAAGGTTTTAATTGGAAGGACAAGCCTTTATGCAGCATCTGCAGGCTGCCCAGGTGAATGCTCTTCTCGGGCCCATTTGTTTAAGCTTAGCTAGAGAGGAGGATGAGTTTGCACAGTGCCAGATTTAATCTCTTGTGGGGGTTTTGGAGGTGTGTGGCTGTGTCAGTCTGCTGCCTTCTCTTGTAGCCAGCTGCTGCAACCATGAGCCGAAAGCTGAGTATTTCCTGACCCTGCCTGTCCCCTCCCTTCTCCTCTGCCAAAGGAAGGCAGGGCTGCAGGTTTCAGGCAGGGCTGCAGGTTTCAAGCAGAGCTGGAAACTTGGCACTGAGAGAAGGAGCAGAAAAGAGCCCAGCTTGCTCTCCTCTGTCAGGGCTGGCTTCTGTGCTGCTGCAGGGAGTGCAAATATGTTCCCAATCTGTTTGCTTCACTGACATGTCTCCAGGACAGGCAGGCGACAGGCACGCTGACCAAGAAGGGGCCGTTGTTAGAGGGATCTCCTCTGCTGTCACTGACTGCTGCTGCTCTGCCTTTCATTCACAGCACTGAAAGCGCTCAGTCATCCAGGCTCCCCAAAGCTGTAACTGCACATTAGCACAGACAAGCCGGGGTTTCATCCCTGCTGTATTCAATTTGTCCACCCGTGTGCCCTGGTCTGGCCTTTTGATTTATGTGCCCATCTCTGGCAGGCAGGTATTCAGTCAAGCTGGAAATGAAAGAAATTACAGGCACTGCTTCCCCGCCGAGTGTCCCAGACATTAATTGGCGCATCACTAATTGCACACGGGTGGACATCCTGAGCTTGCTCTGTGCTGCAGGCTGAGCAGCCAGGCGATGGCCTGATGGACAGGTTAGCACTTTGGCTGAGGAGGAACAAGGGGCCTGAGAGAAGCAGAGGAGAGGAAGGGAGTTACCTCATCTGTTTCCAGCAGCCAAGGCAGGGTTGTCCTCCGAGAGGTATTTCCTTAAGCTTTATCCAGTCCGATTTTAGTCACAACTTTTATGAACAAAAGGCTTCCACTGTTTCCCTCGGAGGTGCTGGAAGGAATCCAAATAGATTTTAGCACTGAGAAGTAAATCTTGCTATTAATGTCAGCCTAATCATTTCTTTCTATCTCCTTCCCATCATTCATACCCTTCAGTAAAACCCTGAGGACGGTTGCCAGCACAGTCCACCCTCTTCTTCATCTGCTTCTGGATTGCAGCCCCTTGCTTGGGGTTGTGAGAGCATTCACCCTGCCTGCACCACATGCATGAGGAATGCCAGGACGTTCCTGGCAGCTCGGCACGCAGACCCCAAAGCCTGCAGGATGGTGGGGACAGGAGCAGCAAACCTTCCATGCTGGGCTGTGCCTCGCTGGGACGAGGGCCCCTGACCAGCACTCAGCTGGGAGCATTCGGCTGAGAAAATGCTCTGCTAAAAATAGCAGAGATATGTTTGAGGAGAAAAACAAGGCAGGGTCTGGGAGAAGTTGGTTCTCGGATGTGTGGCTCGTTCAGCTCCCCCAGGACAAGGAGGCTTTTAACCTCTCCGTGCCGAGGTTTGTTTCCGCTCTGTTAAACAAACTTGGTCAGGGATCCAGGCTGGGACATGCAGAATGACTCTTCCCTTTTCTCCCTTGTTCTTCTGACATCGCACTGCTTTCCTCCTGCTCATTCAGGCCAGCATCTCCCTAATCGTGCTCTCACTGCACCTGGTCCCTCAGCTTTGTCTGTCGGTGATTTCACACAGGCTGCCCTTCCATCCTGATGTTCTCCTTCAGGACCTGCCTTGCACTCCCTTCTGCAGCCTGTGCTGGCTGATGCTGACAAGGTGAAGCTCTTCAGATCTGCTTGCGTGGATCAGGGCTGCCCCTGCAGCAGTGTTCCCAGCTCACACATCTTCAGGCCCACGGCTCACACAGCTTTCTGCCCAGTGCTTTTTTCCCTTGTAAATCTGCATCCTTTGTTCTGAGATTTGCTGCAGAGCTGCCTTGCAGAAGGCGTACGGCCCCTTCTCACCAGCAGCAGTTCTGCAGACAGGCTCTGGGTAGCAAGCCCACAGGCAGATGTGTGTTCATGTGTTCACTCATATATGTTTTGTGTAACACGTTGCCTGCTGTGTGTGAGACCTGAGGCTCCCAGCTTTGAGGACTGCTGCTCTCTTCCCAACTCCCACTTTCCTCAGGAAGATGACATTGTTGGCCTCTGATAAGCAGAAGGCCAGGTCTGTGTTTTGCTGGTCAAGCCGTAGACTGGAGGAGAACGGAGGATCAGGAGATTAGAGTCACAGACAGAGGAATAGAGGATTATAGGCTAAAACCCTGCGAGTCTCTGTATTGATGGTTGGGACACAGCCAGACACTAAAGAGCATTGCAAAGCCTGGTGCTGATAGCATATCCGCTTAGTTCCTGTCTTTGCATTCCAGGCAGCTTTTGATATGCGTGTCCTCATCAAAAGCTGGGGTCAGGCAGGTAGGGAGCACCCAGTTCCCAAAGTCAAATACCTGCTGAGACCAAGCCTGTGTGCTGGCTGGCATTCAGCCTGGAAAACGTCGCTTTGGCTTACGAGATTCTCTGCAGCGCTTGAGTCGAATTCCCACACGAGACCATCAGATTAAAAAAAAACAAAAGCCAAAATGGAACTTGTCCCTTTTCCCATTTGTTTCTTCTGTCTCCCTGATCTTGGCCGCAGCTCCCTGTCGTGAATCACTGACCTGACTCTACCCCAGAGACTAACATCTGCCTGCTGCAATGGGAGCCCAGCTGGGAGGAAGGGAGAGGGCTGGAGGGAGGGAGACCACTGCTTCTGGCTCTTATCGCAGTTATCAGCTGGTTCCCTCCCACTTTGCACTAATTTGGTACCAGCATCTGCCACTTCTGGGAGGAAGGGGACTTGCTGAAGTGAGAAATAATGTAGGACGTGCCTGTATGGTAATTCTTGGGGCTGCCCAGGGAAACAATGGAAGGCAAGTGGGAATAGGCAGGAAGGGTTGGTTTCAAGTTTGCCCTGTGTAGATATCCCTACTTCCCTTTAGTGCTCACCGTTTTTGTTCCTAGCCTTTAATTTTGCTGCTGTAAGGCATTCTCCCAGATCTCATAATCATGCATCCTCTGCACACTGATATGCATGCTGTATTCCTTACTCATTTTCTTCCTCCAGTGAAATGGGACTGAGTTGGAGGGGGGCACTGCATCTGGGAGGACCGAAGCTTAACTGATGAACGTAAAGCCCATTAACAGATGAAAATGGTCACAGGGAAGCTCTGCCCATGGGGATCTCAGCAGACATGTGGGCACAGCCAGCTGGGAGTTTTCTGTCCACGTTCCCAGCCTGGCTCAGCGCTGCCTCTCCTAAAGCATCCGTGCTCTTAGGGAGAAGAGAGCACAAGAATTGACTGGTAAACAATGTCCAAGCTCAACATGCCCAGCCAAGGGTTCGTGTGTCTGCTAAGATGCTGAGTAAGCTTGAAGTCTACCTGTTCAGACAGCTCTGGCACGTGGCTCATGATTCCTCCTCCTGGCATGGGCCTCTGGATTTGCAAAGCAGGTGGTGCCCAAATCTGATGGTGAGCAAACCCGATCGTGAGAATAGGCTGCCTGGTTGTGAAAGTGCAGAGAGATGCAAGGCCTTAATATCTCACCTCTAAACATGCTGTGCTGCCTTGAGGAGAGCCACAACCGAAGATTGGGAAATTCTTCCCTCCAGAAGCCCTTGTCAGATGGACGTTGGAGGCAGCATGTCTGCAACTGCAACCCAGCACGACGAAACCAGATCTTGGGAGGTGATCAGAAAGCACCGTGTGGTGTTCACAGGGCAAATGCCTGTGCTTCCTTCCCTGCATGGGAGACAGGAGGAATGGTTATCTGCAGAAGAAGCTTTGGTCTTAAGAGGGCTCTGTATCTGCTTGCTAGCAACTTGTTTCACAACTGAGTGTGGGTGCATAGGCTGGCTGTGTACCAATGGCTTTGCTGTCTGATTAGGAGGTAGAACAGTAAATCCTCTTGTACAAGAGGGGAAGAAAAAAAAAAAAGGTTGTGTGCATGGTTTGGATGCCAATGGGCCTCATCTGCAGCAAAGAGTCAGGTCTTGAAGGTGATGGTTTAAGTTAAGTGAATTAAACAGGTTAAGATTTTGTTCTACAAATGCATCTGCAGACAGAGAGCTGCAGTAGGAGAAAGGCGTGCAGCTCTGTTTGGCTGCTTCCCCAGCCGTCCTCAGTGCTGACTTTGCTCTCCCAAAGCCATCCTCATCAGCATGAGAGCAGATGGACCAAGGGTTTTCCAGGCAGATCTAAAATAACCATCATTGAGAAAGTAAGAATGAGCTACGCCATTTATTCCTGGCCACACGTGTATGGACCCTATATAAATTCAGGCTTATGTATGTCACAGATAGATTTAAGTCCTTTTAGGTGCTACAGAAGCCAAGGCACAGTCAGAACATAAAACCTCAGAGCTTGCAGAGCCAGAGCAGGTTGAGCATTTCGTGGGGTCTCATTCCTATAACACATTCCATCACCCATCCTGCCCCACCGTGGCTGCACCAACACAGGTTGCATTGTGGAACAGGAGTGAGATGCACTGGGGACAAAGAGGAGGAAAAAGAGCCTGAATCACAAAGAGAAAAAGGGATGGATGTTTTGTGGTGCATAAGGTCGGATTTTTCTTCAGTTTTCTCCCATTTCCTCAAAGCAAGCAGCACACAGAACCTGGCCTCCCTCTTCCTCCTCTTATCCAGCCCAGCACAGCACTGCGGGCTTCCTTTGCTGTCCCTCTGGGGGTTTCTCACAAATAGAACAGCTATTTCCCTTCCTACACAGCACATCCAATGCATGGACCGTGCTGGGGTCAGCTGGGCTGCCCGGATAGCACAGCTCATCTCACACCCCCTGCCCCCATCACCTCTGTGCTGTTCCCCACCACTCCATCTCTCAGTGCTGGCAGGGTGCTCACAAAGGTGCTGACACGCAGAGCGTTGGGCTGATGGGTTTTTAACACCTACCAGTCTCACCCTCGTGGCACTGCTGCTGCACAGAGTAACCATCCAGAAAGCAGAGATGCTTAACAAGGCGTGTGGCTTATTGCAGCATTCCCACATGGCTTAGATGATGCGTTTTGAATTGCAAACGGAGCGGCGGCTCATGGCTGATGGACACCTCAAGAAAGGCGTATTTTTGTTCCTTCAGTGGGTGGGTGTTTAAATACAGCTGTGTGTTTTCGTACTGCTTGTGCCTAACAGTGCATTAGCTAAAATTACCGTATCAGATAACTGCACCCTTGGCACAGGGCTCTGCTGTGCTGCAGCTCAGCCTCTTGGCAGCAACTTCGTATTTTCCTGGTCATCCTTTTGCTGTTGTCTGTAGCACATAAGGAATATTTTACCTCTTCTTCAAATTTCTGCCTTGAATTTTTAAGCAGATAAGAGATCGGGGTGGAAGGAAACAGAAGGTCAGGCTTTGCATTAAGCCCCGTGCAGAGACAGGAGATTTAACACAGCCTAGTTGTCTTTAAAGCTGCAAGTTTATTTCTTCTGTAGGTTCAGCGCAGCGTTTTGAAGTGATTCAGATACCATGAGTCACAGCAACATGCATGGGCTGGCTCTCCTCAGCTAAAAGAAGCACCATAAGAATATGCTATAGACTTCACTGCCTTGTCCTGGATTCTATTTGGAGAGCTGATGGCATTTGGGATTCAACCATATGTCTGGCTGAGCCCACAGTACATACAGATCTGGTGGGTGCCTCTGTTGTGGCATGCATGCTGCTCTGGGAAGGAGTGCATGCCTGTGCACAGCTCTCCTGCACAGCCCTGGTGCTGAGGCCTTTGAAGTGGGATTTACATAACGTAGAGCTTTTGCTGCTTATTTGCACTGGGCCCAACGATGCCTAAAGGAACATCTTTGGAACAAACTTTTTAAGGGTGACAGTTGCCCCCGATGAGGATGATGTAACACAAAGCAATGCACGAGCACGATCACCAGAGAGACAGTGCCAACAACAGAGCTGTGTGACATAGAGCAGATGCTGCCCTGCTCCTGCAGCACAGTGCTGGCAGCTGGAAAGCACTGCCTCCATTAAATTGCTCCAGCCCTGCAGAGACCCGTATGAAAGGGATACCTGCAAGTGATGCTGAGAAGAGCTGTAAAGATGTTTTGCTCCTGCTTTACAATCTGGGTGGTCTCTGGGGAGTTTTGTTCCACACAGCTGCGGGCATCTCGTTATTTAAAGCATGCCTGTGCCACACGCAGAAGAATAAATCTGGCTTAGAGGTGATTTAAGCAGCTGCATTGATCTGTGCCCACAGTCAATACGTGTAATAATGTGAGTCTCTTGCACAGCCCCCAAGGACTCAGCTTCTGCCTAAAATTTGTTGCCATCCTGCTTTGTGCCTGAGGGATAGACCTCAAGCTTTTGTGTTTAATGGGTGGGAAAGGAAAGATGCTGCTGGGAATTAACCTCTGAGCATTGAGATGGGGCAGAGTCTGATGGAGTCCCCATCTCATGGAGAAGTGCTGCCTTAGCTCCTTTAGGATAACGTAAGATTGAGGTAATGTCATCTCCACTTCCATCTATCTGTGCTGGGGCTAGGAGAACAGAATAGATAGAATGGAATAGCTCAATTAGAAGGGACCTTCAGAGACCAGCAGTACTTCAGTCAGATTGTTATCATGTTATCTATTTGGTGGGGCACATTTTTTATCTGAAAAATGATCTCTTGTAAACAAGAGCAAGAGAAAAAAAACCAGGAACATCAAGTTTCCTTTAAGGAAGCTCTGTCATGTCCCTCTTCCTCCCATTTCTCCCACGTGCATTTCTCCTCCATGGCCCTAAATGCACAAAGGGGAAGGGTGCCAAGGCCCTAAGACCAGCTCTGCTTGCCTGGCTCATAGCTTGCATCCCCCACCGCCTTTTTGTTGAACAACAGTGACTTTGTGCACAAAGGCAGCTCTTAGACCTTGCCCAAATGTAGCTCTCCCCAAAGGAATTTGGGGCCTAACAGCTGAGAACCAAGGCACTGAGCAAAGCATCCGCACTGAGCAAATGAGGGGTGGTAAGAACTGGCAGGGAACATTCCAGTAAGGTGGAAAGGAGCATCATTTGGAGCATCTCTGGGGCATTTCTCAGAGCTCTGCCTTGCTGTTCTGGTGCCTGATCCGCTCCACCAAAGGCGCTTTGCCCTTGCATTGTCACTTATTCCCTCCGACCAAAAGCTTTCCATCCAGGAGGTTGGCACACAGGAATCCCCAGCTGTCTGGCTGTGATTTTTGAAGATCTCTTTTTTTCTTCTTACAGCTGCCTTTTCTGCTTTTGATTCAGGTTTATTATGACTTTCTTACCCAGAGAGAATCTTAACCTTTAGATAACATGTGCCTTCATGTCACTGAGGAGCTTGTTTCAATCATCTTTATTGTGCTGATTAGATGCTTGGTGAAGGCAATGGGCATTGGTGGTACCTGCTCTGGTGAAATGCAGAAAGACAAGGAAAGCAGAGTCTTCAAAAGAAAATAACATGCAAAAGGGAGAAAAGGGCTGCACAAATGGGAAACATTTTGGAGTTCAGAGCAGGAGGGACAGGAAGAGGAAATAGGTTGCTGCAATGCAATGGAAACTGCAGCAATGACAGCAGGGTAGCAAAGTGCCAGGCTGCAGCAAGTGAGGGTTTGCTTAAATGCAGCAGCCTTGTGCACAGGAAGAAAGTAAAAGAGCTGCTTACCTTTAGAAGGCCTCAAGTATGCAGGGATCTCCAGTGAGACCCCATCACTTCCACTGCCAACCCTTAAATGGTGGCTGGGAAGGGGTGGATCCTGGCTCCATCACTTCCATCACTCAGTACATTGCATACACCTGAGCTGCCCTGGGCTGGCCCTGCCTTCCCACCAGGTGCTCCATCACTGCTTCAGGCCAGGACTCAGCATTTCTGCTATGGTTGTGTTCTGAGGATGCAGTGTGGCACAAGAGAGCTGTTGTCCTGGTATGGGTTGGGTTGGAACTCTACCCAAAGTGCTGAACTTCTCTGGTCTCTCCTGAATTACTGCCCTTTCATCATTTTCTACCTTGTGTTTTACCGTACCACACAGAGTCCCAAAACACTTGAAGGTACAGTCAGTGTGTTAGAGAGCTGGCACGTTTTGTCTTCTAGGAACTGACCAAAGCCCTTCAGACCCACCTGCTTCCCCCCTCTTCCCAATCATTGGCTTTGTTTGCAGAATAATACATTCATTCTCTCGTCACCAGAATGAGAATTCCTTTGCCATCTACATAAGTGTGAAGCACAGGGAAGCAGCTTGTGCTGGCACTGGTTTTGTGCCATTATGCTAATCACCCTCTTTAATTGCTGCTTCCAACAATTACATTTTCCTGTATTTACACCACAGCTCCTAAATAAACTTTGTCATGCTGGACTGGCATGGGTAGCACGGAACAGCTTCTATGTAGGGAAGTTAGCCCTCGGAGCTGGAGGAGAGCTTTTCCCAGCAGGCGATGTGCTTCTACAGGGTGAATTATGAGCTGTGCTATTTCTTATTCTCTTCTGTTTGTTTTTCCAGGCTGGAGACTCTTGGCCGTGGAGCTGACATCCAGCAACACCAAGCCTGTGGTGCAGGAATTCCAGAGTGAGTGCTGTGGGGTTGCAGGCTGCCCAACACTGCTGTGCACTGCCCTCTGCCTGGAGCTTTGCACCCAAACCATTGAGAAAAGCTTGGCTTGTTGCTCCTGATACCTGTTTTTTTGGGTGAGGCAGGGCTGCTGAGAGCTTGAGATTCAGCAGAGATTTAGGAATATGTATCTCTCTCTGTTTTGCATAGATTTGATTGAAATAGTGTGCTGAAGTCCCCTGAAAGCCATCGGCGTTGCAAAGTGGCTGCCTGAGTGCTTTCTTGAACTGGATCCCAAATAGAGGAAAGGCCGTCGCCTTGCAATTAGTACACTGGAAGGGGGTTGGGGAAATTTATCTTACATCTTGGTCCTGAGACAAGCAAGCAGCGTGGTACGGCGTGAGCCACCACTCAGCTGTGCTGCAATGCTGCCTTCTGTGGAGGAGATGGAGATGGCAAAGCCTCCTTCCATGGGGATGGGATGCCTTGAGCTTTTCCTTGGGCACCGTGGCCCCCAGGACGCTCAGGCAGACAATGTGTTGCCAGAAGATGACCAGACACCACCCAGGGAGATTCTGCTGTCCTGACTCACACTGTATGCTCTGATTAGCAGCAAGACAGCGCTGTGGGCTCACCCTGTCATAAGGTCTTGTTTGCCATACGTTAGAGCCTGGAGAGAACAGTGTGTTCATTTTTCTCCATACTTGATATCTGTGCAGCTATTATTTTTGCTGGCCAAAGTCCATCTTCCCCAACAGCTCCTGGAACCCAGCAGTGTTTCTGTTTGTGAGGCACATGAAAGAGAAGGCTTTTGCTTTGTGGGCAGCATCTCCTAATAAAACAGCGTGTGAGACGGCTTAAAGCAGAACAAAAATACAGCTGCTGCCTATTCATCTGTATTCCCTTTATTTCTCTTTCTAGGTGTTGAGCTATCCTGCATCATTAAATCAACCGTAACACCAGATCCCAGAATAGAGTGGAAGAAAATCCGAGATGGCGAAACCTCTTATGTGTTTTTTGACAATAAAATGCAGGGTATGAAGACATTTTGTCCTCTTAAGACTTCCAAACAGCCTCAGCAACAAATAGAACTGAGAACAGAAAAGTCTGTGAGAGGAAGGATCTCTGGCTGTCTCGCTGCTTTCTTCTGGACCTAGAGCTCAGCAGTCAAAGCACAAAGTGGAAGGAGAGCAGGATGTTCTTTGCCCTCTGGCAGGTCATTGCTGGTTGCTCTCAGTAAGGAGCCCCAGAGCTGGAGGGAGATCCTGTGTAGGAGACGAGCATGAAAGTCAATGCTGCAGTTTCCCTTCTCCAGAACTTGCTCCTTGCATGGTCATTGCATGTCTGGGCTCTCGGGACCAGATGCTGACCTCTGCGATCCTTCCATATGAAATGCAACTGGAACTACTCCAAGATACTGGTCACTTGAAATGGGACCAACAGCCACATGCAGAGGAGCCTTCCAAAAGATCTGAGGCTGACGTGGACGTCCAGTTTTGCCAATTCTTGAGTTCTGGGGTGGTGCTTCGCAGTTCATTCTCTTACATGCCTAGCAGCACTGGTTTCCTTTGTGGTCATGCAGAGAGAAAGGCTCTTCATGTTACATTCCTTTGGGTGGTTCTCTGGCCTCCAGTCAACCACTTTATTCAGATCCTTAAAGTTACTTTGCGTGGCTCTCCTGACATTTTTCTCTCTCTTTCCTCTCTATCAGGTGACTTTGCAACTCGGGCAGAAATTCTGAGCCGGACATCACTGGTGATTAAAAACACCACCCGGATGGACACGGCCACGTACCGCTGTGAAGTGGCAGCACCTTCTGATACCAAAACCATAGATGAGATAAACATCCAGCTTACAGTCCAAGGTAATGCTCCAGGTCCAGCTGTCTTTGCAAGCGCTGCTAGCTAACAGAAGAGTCTCTCTCAGGGTTGTAACTGGCATTCGACAGAATCTTGTTGCTTAAAACCATCTGGAAACAGCTGGAGGTGTTGGTGCCTTTTGTAGCACAGCCACCTCACAAAGCATGTCAAGTCATTGCCTTGTGCTCAGCAGTATCATTCACACGGCTTGTGTCTTTCCCACAGTGAAACCCGTGACTCCGAGATGCACGGTGCCTAAAGCTGTACCTGTGGGTAAGACAGCCTCCCTCCACTGCCACGAGAACGAAGGTTACCCCAAGTCTACGTACAGCTGGTATCGCAACAGCGAGCCGTTATCACCAGACACAAAATCAAATGCCAAATTCCAGAATTCGTCCTACAGCTTGAATCCCACCACAGGCACTCTGGTAACGTCCTCGTGGATGTAATCAAGACTTGTGTTGCAGGGCAGGTTAATTTTGGAGCGGCTCGGAAAAAAGTCATTGCATGGCTTCTTAGGAAGGGATAGTTGGAAGGTTTGCTGTTCTGGGATCTGAATGACTTTGGAAAGGGAAGATGAATGTGACAAAATGCTACCCTAGCTGTTTGCATGTGGTCCACTTGCATCTTTAGAAAGAGGGAAGGAGAACATCTCATGGTCCACAGCAAAGAGCTGCTCCCTCCTGCTGCTGTACTGCTGGCTCGCCGAAGCAGAGAATTCCCTCTCTGAAATAATCTTGTCCTTGTGTGAATCCCCACAGCAGCTCTGGCCCTGCTTTCTAACACGTGAAAAGTAACCCTTACACATTCAGCACGTTAAACAACCCTCCACCTTCCCTCCTCCCCAGGTGTTTCATGCTGTGCACAAAGGTGACACGGGCCGTTACTCCTGCATTGCAACAAACGATGCTGGCTTTGCCAAGTGTGAGGAGCAGGAGATGGAAGTCTGTGAGTGGCTCTATGTAATTATTGACAATGTTAATTAATATTTCACTGTAAATAAACCACCATCATCATGGGGAGGGAAGGGGGGCATCCTAGAGTGTCTTTCTAGCCCCAGACACAGCTGACTTTTCCAGGAAGGTATCAGGACCAGGTTTTTGCATGGCATTTTCAAAGCTGAATAGCATTGAAGGAGAAAAACTTGCAGTACTGCTGTGTAGCCCGCTCTTCACAACCCAAAGAGCTTCCAGAAGCATTTTAGTATCTGGAGGATGGTACAAGGAGATCCAAACTATCCAAGGAAGATCAGAGAATCTTTAACTACTCGCAATCAGAGAATGATGTGGTTGGACCTGCTACACACAAGGCAATAGAGGAGGAAAGTTTGTTAGTTTTCCCTCTTTTGTTAGACCAGAAGAGCAGCTCTCTGTGCTGTGGAAGGATTCTGAGTCCTTCCAGAGTGGAAATAATTCATAATTCTTAGGAACTTCTGCAGTTTGACATGTATGAAATGTCATTTTAGTGCATGCAGAGGTAGAATATTGTCACTGCCTTAAGAAAATTGCTGGATTGTGGTTTGTGTCTTTGTCAGATGACCTCAACATTGGTGGGATAATTGGTGGAGTCCTGGTGGTCGTGGCAGTGTTGGTGCTCATCACTCTCGGAATCTGCTGTGCTTACAGGAGAGGCTACTTTGCAAACAGTAAAGAGAGTGGGGAAAGGTAAGCTGGGATCCAGCATCCCTGTTGCCATCTCACTGTGTATTTCAGTGCTTGACTTCGTATATTTCTTCTTAGCTCCCTACCAAAGACTACAGTTCTCAAAGTATTCAGATCCCCTCTGCAAGCACTGCACCAAAGGTTTCTGTGCCTCAGGGAGAATGTTGGTATCATTCCTTCTGTGCTCACTACCAGCACCAGACAGGGGAACGGGAGCTGTGTTTTAACATCCTCGTATTTTTCACAGTAAGAAGGGACCAACACAATTAAACAGCAGTAGGTGTTTGTCCAATAGGTAACGTGCTGTTGGCATACAGAGGTCTACAACTTAGCAAGCAGAGCTCGTTGCACAATTAGCTGAAGGCATGAGGAGATGCATAGCAAATATATGCCAAAGAGTAGGCACTCTGCAGGAAATCTTGCTAGCTGTGACTCGGAACCTAAATTTGGGATTAAAAACAAGCCTTCTAGAAGGCACATTAGAACGTTAAAAACAACAGCATTAGCACTTGAAGGTGGGAATTTCTCACAGATCAGAAACAAGCCTCGATGTTCTTGCAGAATCTGCAGAAGAGATAATGTATGTAAATAGCAAGATTCTCAGCAGATACATTTATTCCGCGTTCAGTGTTGTGAGGTTTCTCTTTGCTTTCTGTTCACTGGGCCGCTCTTCCTTGTTTTCTTCTTTCTCAGCACCTCCTCTCAAATCCTGCAATCGCCTTGTCCCAGAAATAAGATCTTTTCCTTTATTTCAGCTACAAGACTCCAGCAAAACCTGATGGTGTTAATTACATCCGGACAGATGATGAGGTAACAAATGATTTGCATTTAACATCTCTCTGCTTTGGAGAGGAAGAGGTGGGCAGAGGACTACCAGGGTGGGTTTTTTTTTTAGGGCTTATAGACTTTCTAAGAGCAAACACCACTGAGAAACAAGGATTTAGAACAGGGAGAAAACAGAAGGGTAAAGGCTGAGTCATTTCCTTAGAAATGATGAACAGTTTAAGATGCCTGAAGCAACTGATGCCAAAAGCTATAAGACAGGGCTTTGCTCTGTCTCAGTTCTCTTACAGCTTGACACCCCCCAGGATGAGTTTCATTGGATTAAATGGGCAAGCCACGATACTTTTACGAGAGAATTTGCATTTTGGGATTTGATTAGATCACTGGGCTTAAGATGAGAAAAAAAAGCCTCTCCCTATTAGCAGAGATATTGGAGAGGGAATGAGGAAGCACTGTGCCACACCTTGGTATGGGAGAAGGGGAGAGGGAGCACCCAACTGGTATAACTGGTGCCTCCTCCTCCTCCTTACGTGCTGGCTGCAATGCTCAGTGATCCCACTTTTGTGGGATCTGCCTTTTGTGGGCAGCAGGAAATAAGGGGTGCCCGCAATGCCACCGCATCCATCCCACATCCAGAATTGTTTTGTTGCAGGGCGACTTCAGGCACAAATCTTCATTTGTCATATAAGATGCCAAAAGAATATTGCAAACCAGCAAAAGCAAGTGTGAAAATACCTCCTCCAGGAACTCGAAGCGAGAGCAAAAGACGAATTAAGTGCGCTTGGAAGAGTTTGGAACACACAAGAACTTGATAGCTAGCTATCTGTATCTCTTTTGTTTTTCTTTGCCAAAGTTTAAAGCAACTCCTCACTGCCCAACTTGCATCTCCCCTGCCTTCAGGGACACCACCAGGATCCCCTAAACCTGTCCTTGGAGTAAGGAAGAGAAATACTTCCCAAGAGACTGTGCTATGGAAGTCTGTGGAATTGCCTTCTCTTTGTGCTGCGGGGACACAGCCTCAGTGTGCAAACCAACCAGGGAGCAGCATTATGTAGACATTACTAGTGGGGAAAAAAGGTGCTGATACAGCAGTAGGACTGCAAAGAATAAGTGTTGCCCATTTATCTATACGAGGGGGACATCCTCCTTGCAGCAGTTTGCTGCCCAGGCCAGGCTGTGACTTGTGATTGTCTTGTGCTTTTGACTATGACTGTTCAGGTGCACCTGACAGGTTGAGAGGCACACATACAGCAAACACAACTAATGTTCTCAGCCCTTCTGTCAACTTATTACTCATCACTCTGTTTAACAAGAAACACAGGCAGCATCAGGCTGCAGGACTGCTGCTGCTGGCTGCTTTACAGAAGGCTCACTGCACGCAGGTAACCCCTCATTCTAATCTGCAAAGCAGGCTTCCCTCTTGCGTCTGCTGGCCCGTTAAAGAGGCTTACAGTGGAGGCACAGAACCCAGTGCTCAGTCATCCCTTTCAGGAAAATCAAAGCCAAATATTTCTGTGGGCCCAGAGTCCCAGAAAAGGTACTGAGACCTTTTCAAGCTTTTTTTTTTCTTAAACCTTCTCCCTTTCTTTTGTAAAATCCCACATGCTAAATTTTTTGCAAAGATCTATTTTGATTACTTCAGAAAAGGTAACGTTTCTATTTAAAGTGTAAATACGTGATGCCAGCAGTGTTTAAGTAACGTGGCTATTTTTTTACTTTCTAAGCTACAGAGGAGAGCTCAAACGTTGCTGTAGTATGGCACTGTCAGAGCATATCAGTGTTACTGCAGAGTGTAACACAAACCTGCAGGTAGAACAGCATCTCCTTCCTCTTAAGCTACCCTCAGCAATTTCCTTGTCACAGGAGGTCTTACAAGACACAGAACAGAGTCACTCAGGGATAGTTTTTGTAAATTTATGGCAGGACCTCTCAACTTTTTTATACATTGAACTTTTCTTGCCAGTGACCAACACTTCGTTTTTGTTGTTGCAAGAAATATCCAGGGATGGCTTTTTTTAGATTCAGTTCCAACAAGGTGACAGAGTGACTTTACTGTTTGCTCCCCCTCTGCAACTTCCCTGAAGCACTGACGTGGTGCTGTGACAGCTATGGCAACGTTACAGGTTTAGATGGCATAGCCAAGCAACTGTTTCTGGAGTTGGGAAAGCAAGAGGTCAACACAGAAGCACTTTTGTAGCATCAGTTGCAACTTTTCTCTCCATGGTAAAAGGAAAATAAAAAAAGAAATCTAGTTCTCTTTGCATTAAAGAGAATGAATGGAAACTCGTGTTGATGCATGAGTTGATAGTGTTGGAAAGCAGTGGGTTGCCTAAAACTGCAAGATGTGGATGCAACACTAGAACTGTGCTGTGGTTTAAGAAGTTTTTTAAATGTAGCATAATTTAGTATTCTTGTATTTCCAATATGAATTGTCTTAACTTTTCATGTAGACAGTATTTTGAATACTTGATGATTTGGACTGTCAGTGTTATTTTTTAGCGTTCTGCATTCATCTGCTTTGTTTGCCTTGCTGGACATGCCATTGCTGCATTTGTTTTACCTACATTAAACATTACCACTTTTCCTTTTGCTAATGAAAGCAAAACTAAAGCTAGGGCAGCAATTTCTTTCCATAACCACAACCATGGCTACTTCTCAACTCATTTTGGCAACCTTAAGATGGGCACACAGTGGTGTTCACCAGCTGCATGCTGCCCCTCGTCATTACAGCAGCAGTGAGCACAACATTCCTTTCTGCATAATTCTGTGCTGCTTGTAGGATACTCTCAATGAGGAAGAGAAGGTAAATGGTTGAGCTGGGGTAGCTCTGGGAGTACAATCTACAGTTTTGCTATGAGCCAAAGGCAGCCTTCATGGGGGAAGCCTGCAAACTAAGAATCACAACTTATATCTTTCCATGCGACAGTGGCATCTCTAACGAGAGGAGGGGAGACAATCCCCCAGCACAGCTCATGAGATCTGATGGATGGAACCTGTATCATTGTGAATAACTTTTAGGTTTGTACTAATGTATGACGTTTAACTTTGCAAGAATGTTTTACATAAATACCGAGCTCTAAAGCGTTCCTGTGGGTTTTCCTGTGTTTGTTTTTAAAAGAAATAATCTAATTGCTGGCTTCTCTTTTGAGTTCAGGGGAAGAGAAGTGTTCTCTCAGAGCACTCACTCGAGTTGGGCTGCAGGAGGTCCAAGGCAACATTACTGGTCATCAGTTCTTGGTCCTTGATTCTTTCTATAGGAGACTGATCAGAGCTCACAGGGCTGATCTTCATGCTGCTCTGGGACAGAGCAAAAGCTACAAAGCACAAATTAGGAAATAAAATTGGAATCTGAGTAAGATAATATGTAAAGCAGTTAAGTAATACTTCAATGGAGGGGAACAAAATAAATAAACACTGCCACAATTAACCATTGCTCAAGCCAAAGCCATTCCACGTCTCCTGTTCTCAGGTTTTTACTTTGATTTTGAGAATAAAGTTTAACCTCACTTGAAGGCTTCTCTATTCTTTAAAATAAAATAAGGAAGGTGAGGGCAAACAAGGAGATTCCAGTGCAGAAGGTAAGTGCTCCTGGAAGGGCTGTGGCACAGAGGTGCTCAGCCTCCTCGTTTCCATTTGTGCAGAAAAACCAACTGTGGTCCTGTGATCTGCTCTTGGGTAACAGAAATCAGCACAAACACAACAGGTCCCATTTTCCAGTTGCAGCAAAATCCAGGGCCTGAGCCCTGTAATAAAAATTAGCAACTGGAAAACTTCAGTTAGGTTTACATGGCATCAGAGGGAGGCAGGAGCATTCAGAAGCCAGTATTCACCAGGCACATTCCTGATAAACAAGGTCTCTGGACAGAGCACAAAGCTATGAACGTATGACTTACCCACCTTGATTTTAGCAAGTTACTCACATCCTGCTTTAATAACTTGTATCAAAAAGAAGGGAAAAGTTGTGGGTGGAATTAATTCTATAACCATTTATTTTCATAAAATCTTAATAATTGGAAATAGCACAGTTCAAGAATGGAAATGTTCTGTATAAAAGAACATGAAGGTTGTTCACACGCATAGGAGTTTGCACAACAAATAAGAGGTGATGTAGCATGCAATTACCAGATCTAGGGGTGTGGCAGTGACAAGCTGTTCTGCCTTTGTTCAAATTAAAGCAGTTTGAGTGTATCACCAAGTACACCCTCATCACCAATGAGGGACTGAGTGAATAAGCCCAGCCATTCAATTTCCTGCACGCTGCGATAAATGCATTTATTGCTAGGCTTGTAGCAACATTGCTTTTACTTTTCCAAATGGACAAATCATACATCCTGTGAATGAATTGCAAGCCTCCCTTAATACTAGAGCTTTCTCACTTCCTCACTTCACTGAGCTTTGCCAACAGCAGCAGCAGCTTATAATATACATGTTAACGCAGACTTTGCGCATCCATACTCCAGACATGTAAGATCTGAACAAAAACAGGCGAGGAAGGACACTTGTGCACAGTGATTTGTCATTACAGAGCAAAAAAAGACAACACTTCCCAAAACGTGATGAAGATTCTGTACAAAAGTTCACTGAAAGGATCAGTTTTCTGTTTTCAGAGGAGTTCTCCACCGGGACCGCCTCAGAGGGCCGTTCCGACTGCTTTTTCTCCTTGCTGGAGATTCTACTTTCCACTCCCGTGGCACGGATGGCCTAGGAAGAAACAAAGTCACCATTTATTTTGAAGCACTCCAGCATTCCTTCTCACTGTGGTCACTGTTTCAGAGCTAGATGGAACTTACAGTTTCTCTGGTGATGTCAAACAGATAATGTCTCCCGGCTGCTCCTCAGCCTCTTTATTCTCTGCAAATAATGCACACATTTTCATATTTTTAAGATGCCAGATTTGTGTTTTTACCCTCCTTGAGCTAGAAACACGGGTAACTTGCCTTGAGCAGAACCAGGTGTGTGCGTCAAGCTGATGTAACTGACCCCAGCACCAAAAGTCAAGTCATTAATGGTCTCTGAAAGAAAAAACAACGCATGAGCTGCCTGTGACACAGCCAGAGGGAAGATGTGCTGCAGTATAACACTCAGGTGTCACATAGAATAGGTATATCCAGTTAACTGCAAGTAGTCGATCAAAGCATCTCTCTTTTCCAACTCAGCAGATCTCAGTGCCCCTCCAAACAACATGCCCATCTGGGCCATCTGTGCACATCAGGTTCATACTCCTGAATTACAGCCTTCCCTGTGTATGAAAGAAATTAATTTACATGTGGGACCTCGCTGGGGCACCTCCTCGTCCTGAGCTAGATGCTAGAGCCATCATCCACCATCACAGCACCTCGTGAACTGCCCTCAGCACCACAGTCAGACTAGTTGTGTGGCCCAATCAGGGCAGAACGTGGGGCAGAAAAATGACAAAGGATTTGAACAGCCCTTCCAAGAGGAACTGTCTGCAGCCAGACAAGGAATCACTTGACAGGGAAACTAGGTAGAATTTAGCTCGCCTGAACAGCCCATACTTGTGAGCCGTCACTCTCCTGTCATTTATCTCAGGAGAGATGTCACAGTATTCAGATTTTTCTTCTCTCAGCTCTCTGTTTTATGCTCCTGTTTCCCAGAAACCTTCACAAGGAATTACAGTAGAAAACGCTTTATTGGGTAGGAAATGGAAACTCTGCTAAAGAGCTGCCGTCAAGTGAGGCTTCCCTTGCAATCAAAGAAAAGTATTATCTTCAAAACATGCATTTATGTATCACAGTGAATAAATGCACACTTGTCCAGACCCACTCAGCCATTCTCAAAGTAACCTGCAGGAGAGATAAGGAGGTGACAGACAGGGAGGACAGACTGACAGAACAGTTGAGTGAGATAAAGAGACAGCTGTTTTCCTCAAGTACAAAATGATTTACAAAGAGCTCCATCTCCAACAGTTTTAGAACAATGCACCTGGAGGAAAAAAAAAAGCTTCCTTTTGATTGTCTGTCAGCCTGCAGGACCCAGCAGCACCATGCAGATGGTTCAACGCAAGAACTGAAGTGATGATTCCACTTCATACAGTTTGTCTCTCCACCAAAGGATGCATACTGCCTTGAAACTAAGTAGGAATCCAGCCTTAGTGCCACTGCAGATTAACATTCTTCCTCCTTGCATGCCATATGGTGCTTACGCTTAAGAGAAACAGCCATGCAAGCTTCCAGACAGAGATATGGCAATTAAAGATTTCTGCTCTCTAAAAACATACCCTAGTTTTTTTTTGCACAAAGATCATTGCCTGCTGTTCAGTCAGCGAGGAGAAACATCGAGACAGACAAATGGAGCCAAACACTGGAGCACACAGGGAGGAGAAGGGCCAGATTTTCCAGTGGATGCACATCACTGCCACTGCTTTGCTCCTGCCTGCTCGCGGATGTCAGGTATTTGCAGGCTGCCACACAGCTGACTGCCTTATTGGCTACGTGCTGCTGGCTCTCCTGTGTGCATGCAGGTCAGGTATTTGCACAGACACAGGCAAAAACCAACACACTCATACCTGTGTTTCCAGATCATCCCTGCCCCATGAAAATTCACTGCCTGATGACAACTGACCTGTCAGACACTCACTTGGGCTCCTAACTTAATTGGAGTTCACTCCTGAGCAAGGGAGGGAGTTCAAAGTAATGAGAAACAGAGACCTAAAGGAGTTCAGTGTGCCCATGAACTGACATAAAGGAAGGAAATCTGCTGAAACTCAGCTTCATTTGTAAGACTGCAGAATGCTGTCAGAAAAAACAACATACCAAAAAAGCATAGCTTTTGAAGGTCAACTTTCATGAGATGGCAATTCAGCTGCAGTGGATATAAGCACAGCAGACTCACAATTTGTGTACTAGAGATTCATCATTATGTATTTTCACTTTAATGCCTACAGCAGAGTAGAAAAAAAACACATCATTCCTTCTCTAAAGCTCAGTTCAGCTCTTCCTTAGGGCAGAACATTCAGAAATGACTGTGCAGGTTATTAATCCTCCTTGAGCAGATCTCAATTGACACAGCTCACTGCTTGCTCCAGTGACAGAAGCAGGTCACAACTCACCTGGGATCTTTTGTTTGGACAAAGGAATCTCCTGTTGTACAGCTGAAAAGGACTGAACCGAGTATTTCCCCCTACAGCAGGGTTCTGTAATTCAGTCTAGAAGTGCTAAGCTACACTTTGAGAATTAAGGGACAACAGAGTCCTGCACGGCTTGGGCAACATAACCTGCTAAAGAAGGACAACATGCCTTCTCAGCAATCCACAGCTGATAAAAGAAGAAAGGGCAGTAGGTTCGTTGTTATTCTGGGCTGTTGAAAATGTTTTCATGCACTGATTCAATACTGTAACACCCTATGATGTGTAAATGAAAACCATATTGTAGTGTCCTTTCCCATGAGATCTTCAGTTTCAGAGTAATTCTTATTTACCACAGCCATTTAGATAAGTACATGATCTATAGCTAATCCTGACTAGTTTTTTCTGCCCTTCAGGGAAGCCACACACTGTTACCTCTCTTACAGAAGGAGCACTCAGCCCAATTTGGAAAGGGTTCTGTTGGGTTACTTACGTTCTGGTGTGCTGATTGCACGGCCCCCCACAGGATCATGTGCTCCAGTAGACAGCTGATTCACACTTTGAAAAGAAGCTACATATAACAAGAAAATAAGAATAGAAATGTTCAGAGACCTCATGGGTCTAACAACCATGCTGTGTCAACTAGACCCAGGCCAACACTGAGTAAGTCTGCAGCAATCTTTCTACCTTGTTTGCTGTTAGCTGTACTTGGTGGAAGTGATTGAGCTGATAAAATCCCCCCAGCACTCTTGCTGCGTTGCTTGCTTCTGGCCTCTACTGCTTTCCAGGCAGAGTTCAGGATGGCAAGTGTGCTCAAGGATGCTGGCCTACGGGGCAAGAGACAGACAGCAACATTGAAGTGACTTATTGCTGCAAGCCCAGATGAAATGCATGACGTGACATATAAACAGAAACCCATACCTGTGACCATATAAGGGCTGCTTTGGAACATCAGCTCTAGGTGTAATAAACTCAGAAGGCACAGAGGAAGGAAGAGATCCAGGGGATGAGAGCTGCCTCCCACTCACAGAGGACTGGGCATTATCGCTCCGGGCACCAGAAGGTAAGGGCATCTCCAAAGATAGAGGCTGCTGCAGAAAGAAAGGAAAGAGCAGATCTAAAAACAGACACAAGTGCAGACAACTCTAGATAGGAGACATACAGAACAGCTTGTTGTGTGATTGAATCCTTTGTGTGATGGACGTAAATGGATACCAGGGAGAAAGAATTCACTGGCCAAAATTGTAACGAGCAGCAAACACTAAGTTTTGATATGTATATATAGCCCTTTAAACTAGAATATAAGTGCTTCTTTAGGTCAGCAGAAAAAGAAAAGAGCTGCCAGGGTAAAAGTCATCTCATTTTAAGGCATGTATCTCAAATAATTTGGGACAATTGAGCCAAGCACACTGGGCTTAAAAAAAAAAGAGATCTGCATGCCTAGCATAGATATAAAGTTTCCATTCCATTTAAGTATAAAATCAGCCAAAATAAACCCTTTTCTTTTTGACCCATTTATCATCTTTATCACTCCGGAAACAGAGAGATGCAGCATGTAAGCACAGACAGTAGAGAATTAGACTCATCCTTCCCTTTAAATTCAATTCTTTTTACACTAATTGTTTGCTACTTGTCTTTGGCAAACACGTGTTGTTTGCAGTTTTTCTAATATTAAATGACTTTGAAACCAAAGCCTCTGTCAGCAAATGCACAAAAGTATGAGAACATTACAACATCCATATGTATGGAATTTGGGTGTTGTTTGTGCACAAACTTTTGTACACAGACTTTTGCAGAGCAGACAGAAGGCTTACAGAGTTAATGGCCCCACCAACCTCTGCCTGTGGTGCTGAGGTTTGCTCTTGGTCTGACTTCTCCTTGTCCAGCTGCTCTTCATACTTCTTCATATCATACTCCAGTTCTGCTGCCAGCTGCTTGTCCACAGCAAAGAACTCTTTAATTTCATTTCGGTAGTCTTGCATCACTTCCTGCAGCAATAAAGAATATTTAAACCCTTTCAGAAGTCTCTCCTGACTGCTGATTCATGCCTCCATTCAGACCACAGCTGCTTTAAGCGCAAAAGGAAATACCAGTTGGTAGAGCAGAGGTGTTTTTAACAGACTAAGAGTTTAAATTCCAATCTGTACTTCAGAACATGAAAAACCTTTCCAGCATTCAAGCTTTCTGCCCACATTCCACGAGGAGGCTCACACGTAACACACTGTGAGATCTGAATCTAAAATCCCTCCACCTCCTGCTTTATTTAACACTGTGGCAGTGTCACAACATCCTATGCCTTCCAAATTTCCTTCTAAGAAGGCTGTTCCTTCCATTACTGGTTATGTATCTAACACATTAAGTTAAGAGGAGAAAAAAAAAACAACAAGAGAACACTTCTCCTCACCCGTAAGTAGTTCATAAGGTCCCTAAGAGCTGGGATCTTCTTCCGCTCCATCAAGGATTTCAGCTCAGTGATTATTGGGATGATGTTCTCTATGAAATTCCTCTTCTGAACCTTTGTTTAAACAAGGCACAAACAGTTGCAAGACACAATAAAGGAGAAATCACTCCATTGTTAGATTAATGGCCTAAGTGAAAGAAATTACTGCTTCATGGCATAGGAATTACCACAATTAAGCCCACTTTTATACTACAAGCATGCAGGTTAGGCTTTTAACCTAAATGGAAGTCTTTCAAGAGGTATCACTGAGTCCTCTTGCACATTGAAAGCAAATTGTCTAAAGGTGCACCAGAAACCATTTAGGCTCAGATGCTTTAACAATAGGAGGTTGTGGAACAAATTTAAACAAATTAAAGCTGTTTGTTTTGTGCTTTTTATTTTTTTTTAACCAGGCAGTGCATTTCTGATCAGCCCAACTGACCCTTCAAGTACAACAGGCTGCTACAAATCCAGCCTTAACATCTTGTTTTTGCAACACACAGCGCTTCCATACATGCCCTCAGGGCAGAGTGAATCTACAGACAGAGCCTGAATAACAACTCACATGTACTGTATGTCCTTGGCATCATTACATTACTCAAATAATGCTTGACAAGTCTTCCCAACACAGAAAGCTCAAAGCCCTCTCAGCACTGTGGACAGTCCTCTCCCCACCCAGACCCACGTGCCATTCACCTGTGAGATGAGCTTTTTTTGTGCTGCCTGCATGACAGCATTAGCCATTGCCATTTCATCTTCATCAGGCTGAATCTCCTCGTCAGGTTTTGATCTCATTGTTGACAGCTTGATTTCTTTGCAGCTAAGGATAGCAAAGGTATCTGAGAGCAGCTCACTGGCTTCCATGTCCAATGGAAGGACCCCATCCACAAAGCATGCTGGAACAGGCAGGGAAGAAGTAAAAAATCACTTTAATGGAAAAAGCAGTGCCAGGAAAGACAGAAAGATAACAACCATAGGACTCACAGCCTTATGGTTTTGTTTTCTAAATAGACACAAGATGTGTGCCCAAAGGTGGCCCCTACCCAGGACACTGTGGCTGATCTTCGTCGTAATGCTGAACCTCTGTTCGTCTGTAAAGTGGTCCAGCAGGAACTTGTAGATATGCATCCTTTTCTCTTTGTTATCTTTTCCTCTCAGAGAGAAGAGACTCTTTGCCCTGTAGTAGAGAAAGGCATTTCACATGGTTGAGTCACATTATGCGATCTCACAGAAATAGTAAGACTTAAAATCAACAAGGAATATCTGCATGTCACTTTCAAGACCCATAAATGTGCTAAGATACCACACGCTCCCACAAATTACATGCAGAAGTTCTCCCAGAAGTCTCATGGAGAAAGCAGAACACTTAATTCAACACCATCTCTTTGAGCTGTTTTCCCACATTGCATACACAACGTTAAGTGCCACAAATGCCTTCTGTTACCAAAGGCTGCGTGGCCATCATTCAGCACTAAGGAGGGAGAAATGTGCTCAGCTGACCTCTCACTCTGTGGGAACCTGTTGTACTTCTCATGCTTCTCATAGCTATTGAAATGGAAGATGCACTCGATGAAGTGCTGGGAGAACATCACTGGATTCCTCTTCAGCAAGAGATGCACCAAGCAGAACTCTGCAAACCTAGAAAGGAAGAAGAACTTACTAGGCAGCTTCTAGAAGTCACCCCTGAAACACAGCAGTGGGTCACAAGCACTACAGGAGGAGCTCTCCACTCCCACGTCTCCCTCAATGCCCCATTTAATTCCTGCCCTGTTATACCTGGGTTTGAACAACAATCCTAGCTTACTGACCTCAAACTCTTTTTCATTCAAGAAAATAACACTTGCCAGCATCCACAGTACTACTCACTTATTGCCATTAAAACTGAGACAGAAATAAATTTGAACTCGAATGCAGGCACAGTGTTTTCATTACCTTTATGAGTAAAGTCACTGAAACACAGCACTTTGCAAAAAGTTAATCACCAAAAGTCTGGCAGGAGGTGAAAGTCAATCTCAGGCTTGAAGAAAGTACTTTTATGTAGATACAGCCTCTGAATGCAGATGCAAAGAAGAAAAGCTACCAATGAAATAGCAGTGTGTTCCACAGCTAGAATTCAAGGAACAAGATGTTGCAATGCCACCACCTACTGGAAAGACATTTTTGCATACTAAAAAAGAGAAGAGCAGGTGTGAACGTGCACCTGTAAGCAATGATGGGTTGACAGCCCTGGAAAGACCAAACTTCAGTCTGGATGTTCCAGGCAGAAATAAGAGAAAGTTGTCCAAGGCTCATTTGCATCCAGTATCAACACCATCTTCCATCCTTGGAGGAAAGTGCCTCACGTTTCCCACAAAACAAAGCAGCTTGAGACTTTGAAACATACAAAAACCTCACGAATGTGTACTTATGATCAGTGTGCACAATTCTTCTGCTACGTCAAAGTACTACAGAATGTGGCAGAAAGCTTTACAAGACAAGGCATAAACACCTTCAACACCTTCAGTACTTTACAGATGAGTATTTTACCTGGCAATATCTGGATTTGGATCCACCAAGACACTAATGAAACGGAAAAAGAGACAGTCCTTCCATTTCACAAACTCTTCCTAAAATAAAAGGGCAGATGATAAGTTAGCCTGAACCAGGAAAAACTCGTGTGAATCTTCACAGAGCAGCCAGGGCAGTACCTGATGGAGCCTGCCTGAATATACATTGAGAAATAAACAAGCTATACAACTTCACAGCTGCATACAGAAAATAAACCTCAAAAAATACAGTTCTAGGAGATGCTTGAAGCAGAATAAGCACACAGCATCCAGGTTCACCAGACAGGCCAATAAAAAAGGAGAATCAAGAAAAATCTGCTTTCCAGTGCCAAAGGCACAGATGCTCTTCAACACTGTTTTCAGAGCCAAACACACTCTGAATCTGCTTTGTTTGGCTTCACATGAACACTGGAGGGGCAAATATTGTCAGCCTCTCCACTTTCACAACTTTAAAACAAGAAGCAGAGAGAAAAAAGGTGCTGCGATGCTCGGTACATTCGTTCATATGGGAGCAAAATGGAAGGGAATTCACAGAAACCAAGATAAGAGATAACCAGTGAATAAAAGTAATCTTGCCATCCAGCTGTGCTAAGTGTCATTGATTTTTGCCCACCTTGAGAGAAAGCAACAGAATGCACACTTGAAGCCTTCACAAGTTAAGACACTCTGCAGCTACGCTCTAGAATCAAGTTATAAGCAATAACCTCTTGGTCAGTGCTCAGCACAACAGAAGAGCACCTCTGTTTACCTGCAGAAGGTTGGTAATCAGAATCAGCGTCTGCTTCCGAATGAAGGGATGTGGGTCCTTCAGGCACAAGGAGATGTTGGGGATGTATCTGTCCACCATGGTGGTGTAGCGGACGCAGAGGTCGCACATGACGATGACCACGTTGTTGCGCACAGCCACGTCCTGGGACACCTCCAGCTCTCGAGCCAGAGCTGCAATGCACTTCTTGGCCAGATCCTCGTGCTGCAAACACAATTTACCTGTGAGATAGGGATGAGGCTGTCAGTGGTGTGGATGTATTCTTCCTAACCCCGAGGCCGACATGAGCCAAGAGAAGAACTGGAGTGAAGAATTGGAGTAAACAGGTGAATAAACATGAAACATATGCTGAAACTTGACGAGCAATCTGCACAACCTCTCAAAGAAATTATACTCCAAGGAGCGCTTCCAAACTCTTTTTAGACCTATAGTGTGGGTCTCTATGCCAAACTCCCTCCCTCACAGTGAACTATTCCTGTGTACAGGGTATTATTCAAAGCAGCTAAAAAGAACAGCCCCAGCTGTCATAGGCATCGCAGGGAGACACCCACCTCTAAGAGCATTACTAAACCAACTTAAAATAAAACAGCCTGCATTCTAACATCACTTCTTCCTAACTTTTTAAGCTCAGTCCAAGAAGTATTAAAGTTCCCAAAGCAGTTAAGGAAAGAATGATTCTGTCTATCTGCAACAGATAGGAGATTTGCTCGTATCTACAGCAGAGCTACAATACCCAAAGCTTCACTGAGCCCTTTTTTTTTTATACTGGAATTGCAGATTTGACCAGGTTTCCATCACAAAGGAATTTGGTCATTCATACCAAGGAGAAAAAGTAACTACATATAGAAATTCTGATCTACTCTGCACCAAAAGTATCAGGTTTTCTTCATCCTCTGTTGAGCACCCTACTACAAATTGGAAGATCTCTCAGCTAGACAGCAACCAATTCTGAGTACAAGGACAGCACATATGTCTGAAGAATACTATATAGGAGAAATGCATTAACAGACTTGAAAAACAGTCTCATAGATTTTTATGGTTTGTGCAACTTGTTACCATGGATATTTGCATTGCTGAACACTACAAGCAGAAGCAAAACAAAACAGAGTGCTGCATCTATCTGGTAGAGCTGACATGGCTTTTGAACAGAACTTGAAGCAGAGAGCAAACAGGAAGGGTGGGAAAGGGACATAAGAGCATTCTTTTGTTGCAGGACAGCACTTACCAAGAGTAATGAATGCATGAGCTCTGATCACTGGAGGCATGGCTGATCCTCTGAACTGAGACAGTGGCTGAGAAGCTGGCATTTCCTCACCATCAGGAGGAGGAGACACTAAGAAGGAACGGGTCAGGAAGGAAAATGTGCTTTTTGGGAAACAGCATCGTTCATAAAAGGAAAATTAAAGGCAGAAGGGAAAGAGCCTCACGTTGTTCAGAAGAAGCCAGAATGGATTGGATCAAAAGAAAGATGCGTTTCTCCACTCTGGCTGGACACAGCTGTGCAGCCTCACCCAGGAGGAAGAGATGCCTCACCTACAGAAAGAGAAAGCAACACTGCAGACTAGAGGCCATGGCTGGGCTGCAAATTATGTCAGCAGGAGTCAGCATGGTTACATCTCCAAGAACAACTTGCAACTCCCTCTATCCTTTCAAGACAGCAGCTAACAAACAAAAAGTGAAGCTCTGAAGCAAATATTGATTGTTTAATACACTAAGCCTCCCCCCAGTATACTAATAACATTAAAATAAACCTTAATGTTTCCTACACATCTTACAGACTTACTTTCTGAAGTACTTCATAAAGAGCATGAGTGGAAAAGCAAAGGAAAAAGCCTCATTTTATTGAAAATACAGGGGCCATCACATCCTTACAGCTATTTTTAAGTTATCAAACTGCTGAATGCTTCCAGGCCAATAGAGTCAAGACTCCATTGCCATACACAAGCACCTACATCAGGATTTTCCTGTGTAACAGTTACTGCCATGAACTTCACAGACCCCTCATTTTGAGAACCTGCTCATCCTTTCACCAGCCCACAAAGGGGAACCAAACTTACCAAGAGATCTTCCTGCAGTTGCTCTGCTCCATCCTCTTTGAGAACGATATTTGAAATATAACTTTCACAAGTGGATATTAAGTCTCCAAACACTTGGTTGAGCAGCTCCTGTTCCATAATAAAATTAATTAGCCACTTTATTAACATCTCGACTATGTTCTGTTTACCATCTCCACACATAAATCCCCAATTTAAAATCTTTACATGCATATGATGTGCTACTAACTCTGGGCTTGGGCCCATTAAAAGGGACCTAGAAAAATACAGGTTTCTGCACCAGCTCTGATGTAGAATAACCTGAGCTTATAGCTTTCAAGTGGAGCAAGCCTTAGGATTCACTGACAGTGAAGGTCTGCTTTAGGAATGCTGCAAGCTGACAGGTCAGCACAAGCTATTTCAGCTGTTAAAATAAACAAAGAAAGCCTCTGAAGAAAGAACTCTTACAAATTCATCCTCAGCTACAGGAGGCTCTCCAGCAAAACTGCAACACACCAAGTAAGGCAGCTGAGTAGAACAAACTTGAGTGGCTGGAGCTGGATCCTCTGTGCTTAGTGAGACAACCAACAACAGGCTGGAGACAGAAGCTGCCTTCAGGTCTCAGTCCTTACATGTGTGAAACAAACTATTTTAAAAGAAGCATTTTAAGTCACACCTGTGTCTTCTTTGGGACACCTGCATAGGCACAGCAGAGCTTCTGCAGAGATTCCACAGCTGAGCTGATCACCTCCAGGGGACACTGAAACTCCTTCAGCCAGTGCTTGATGTTATCTGAAAAGGAGATGACACACAACATGGGGGTTTTGTAGGCCAAGCAACCCTCCATGGAGAATAACTCTTAGATGGGAGACAAAACTGAACTGTGCCTTCCACTCTGCAGTTTCTCAGGGCCACTCACCAATCAGCCTCTCACAGGTGCTCCTAGGGAGGTGCTTTGCAACATGACTGATGACAAACAGTACATGTCCTGTAGTATTACTGCTCGTGTTCTGTTGCCTGGAAAACAGCAGAGCAGACAAAAATTTACGCTTTGGAAAATAACCAACCACAGCAGAAAAACCCATGCATCTTGGTTATGTTCTATCAAGGCAGGCTTATCAAACCAAACGAAAACTCAAAAAGCTCAGTGTAAGACTTGATGGCTGCACAAATCTGTGGGTTATTGCTTGCCTCCTACCTGCAGAACGTGGTTGCTTGAATAAAGAATGTTGATCTGAGCAGCACTGTGTCTGTGGCAGGACAGATAGTGCTCTCTCGCTCATCTTTACCTCCAGCTCTTCCCTGCAGAATAGAGGAGCTCAAAGCACACACATACCTGCTGACAGTGTACCAGGACTCGATGACCTTGGAGTAATCCAGCTTGGGTGAAGAACTTGCCACCTTAGCAAGCAACATCCAAGCTGGTACAGCATGCTCTGTTTCCACATGAGACATCACGTTATTGATGAAAGTAGAGGAGAATTTATTCTGCCGGGACCAAATATGAAAAGCTTTGTTCATATAACAGCTACAAGAAAAAAAAAAGATAAACAAGGAGTGAAGAAAACTCTTGAGGTCTTGGACACCACTAGTAAAATGCCACATCTGTCCAGGATGGACAGTGAAGCACAAGGCTGCCATCACTTCACTTTCCTTCTATTCAGAATACATCAGGATTTCTGCCACGGGTTTTATTGCTGTCACTTTCTGTTAGCAGCTCTGATGGCTGCAGTGCAGATCAATCCTGATGCACTACAGACCTGGAGTGAATGTGCCTATCAGACAGAGGAACCAGTATCAGAACAAATCAAGATACTTCAACAACTAAAGACCTGTACCAAAGACTTTCTAGCAGTTTTTATTTAACATCCTTAATGGGACAGCACCAGTTGCATTCTTCTGTTTAACTCCAACTACCCATAGCTAGAGTGACAGATTTATACCCATAGTGACAGATTTATTCTAAGATACATCAAGCTGCAAGGTACTCCGAGGTCACGAAGTAAAGGTACCATGAATCTTCAAACTGTGTCATAAAATAGCCTAAATTAGAACGCTGACAGTTTTACAGATTGGCAAGGCAGCACAACCAGTATCTCATCTTCTATTTCTGAGCCATTATGCCCTGTTGACTAATAAACACACAACTGTCTTTAATCAATGTTGCGTCCTTGTCATACTGTATCAGTCCATTTCTTCTGCTCCATCCCACAACGTTCTGCAATCAGACAGAATCATTCCATTTGTCATAAGTAACATATTGTACATCAGAATTAATAAGAGGAGATCTTCTCCTCTCCTTCTATAGCCTCTCTTACTTCTGTCATCAGAACACCTCCATTTAACATTCCTGCTGCTACCAGCACATCAAGAATAGCAAGTGACATTCCTGTGTATGAACACCAGAGTTCAGGGAGACTGCACAGGTAACAAGAGCAGCAAATCAAAACACTCAACACAAAGCACAACTGCACTCTTCTCACCAACTGCTGATGTGTATGTTTGACAGCTCCTCTGCCCTAGGAACTGGCAGAGCAACACAGGCAGTTCACAGCATGACAGCTGCCACCTCTAGAGCAACGTGCACTTTCATGGTCTGCTTTGAGTGCAAATAGCTTAGAAAAAAAACACACCCATAAATGCAGGTTTTTGCCCCGGTACAATAGGTGGCACGTGCATTTAAACTGTGACACTCGTTGTTCTGTGGTCACATAGAGGATGGGAAAGCTGAGAACTTAAGCACATGCTTGTATCTTAGTCCTCCGGTCACTAAGCCATTTCCTCCTGTAAAGGAAAAGCTGCGTGTTCTAATAGGATTAGAAAGTTAAATAAAATAATCTGGATTTTGTCCACGAATGCTAAGATAATAAAGGCAACAAAGATCTACTGGACAAAGGAGTGTTTTGGAAATGCCAGAGGAGCCCACAAGGAAGGACAGCCACACTTACCTCAGCTCCTGGCTTTCTGAAGTCAGCAACGTCAGGAGATCCCATGCCAGCACCTGCTTTATGTCTTCCCTCCTGAATTTACTGTAATGCTTTATGTGCTGCAACAAAATCTGATCAAGGCATTCCAAGGCCTTTTCTTGAACAGAACTTTCAGAGTCCATCACAACAGGCACAACTCCAGTCAACCATGCCTTGTGCACCAGGACATCATCGTACTGAGCCTGAGAGAAACAGTGTGTTAGAAACATCCTTTAGTCATGATGTGAGCCTGTAAGCACAGGTAAGATCAACAAAAACCTAGAAATCATCTATAGATTCACTATTAACTTGTAAAATAAATTACAATTAGGCAGTGGCATGATGTGGCAGCACATGAACCAAGAGAACACATTTCCCTGGCAGCAGAAAGTACAGGTTCTATCTATGACCAAACTACCTGGGCTAAAGTACTGCAACACTTTGTTTTGAAACCCTATAAATAATTATGAGTGTATCACAATAAAACTGTACTGCAGATGATTTAACACTAAAACCAGAGTTTTGATTAATACAAACCTTATGCTCTGTGACTAAGTTACCAAACCTTTGAGAATAAATAGAAAAGAAGGAAAAACATTACAATGCCATCATCAGCATGCTGTATCTCAGCAAAGTGACTCAGGTTTTTACATTTCACAAGGACAGCAACATAAACATCACTTCCATGACACATAAATCAACAGGCAGGAAAAAAAAAAGTGTTTCCAGTAGTTGAAAGCATCCCACATAAATGGCAAGTATGTGCAAGTGATGGCTTCCCAGTCAAAAGATAATAAAAAGTATAGAATTAAACACAGCCATAAAATGAAACGTGGGGAATGAACAAGTGATTTGCTGTGTCCCCATCCTCTTAACCTAGACTTCAGCTACGTCAGGTCTGGGTGAGAATTGGTGTTGCTCTTTTCCTCACCTCGAGGAGCTCTGTCACAGACTGCAAGGCCTGCTTCCGCACAGACACAGCGGGGTCCCTGCAGCGGTCCTGCAGAGTGGACAAATCTTCTGCAGTGCAAGGGATTGCTTTGTGCTTCAGGATGTTTGTAAAGACCTGCAAGTCAGAAGGGAGCATAAGTTTGTTGGGAATACAGGCCAGGAGCGCCAGGTAATGAATCAGAAATAAATTCACCTCTAATTGAAGTCAGCAGGGAATACAATGTTTCCCTTTCAGTGAGATACATAACAGTAATAATTTCTAAGTACTGGGCAGAACTTGGTACAGAATGCTAAGAGAAAATCTTCTCAGTCATTCAGATTGTATAAGAAAACTCTGCATTGAGTCAATACTGCAATTCCCCTTTGAAGCCAACGTTTCTCTTGTTATGACCTACATCTTTCACCTGCCAATAAGAGGGAAAAGGGTTGAAAACCTCCCAACAAAACAGTAGAAACCCTTGACCTGAGGTGTTCTCATTGTGATTTGACCAGGATGGGAAAACTAGGGGAAAGAGGACTAAGTGAGGGAGAGACAGTCAACAACAGATCCGTATTCTATAAAACAGTGAAATTCACATTGAAGAAGATCCCTTTTAAAGTTCACCTCTTAATTAAAGAAGTTAAGCAAGAAGGAAAGCAGTGCATTCCTCAGAATGATGCCAGCTACAGGCCAAACTCTTTGCTAACAAGGTGGAAACAAACAAAGCACCTCTTAAACCTCAGCTTATAAGGAAGTCACTTAAGTTAAATACCTACTGACATTTGGAAAGAGGCTCTTTTTCTAAATGATGGACTAAGTGAATGCCAGCAGAAGAGTACTCGAACACTTTTTCTTCCTTGCATTATTTACTTATCAAGAACTAGCAAAAATGACCTTTTTAAGGACTGAATGCACTCAGTGGGAATAGCAAGAAGCTACAGCTGGGCAAACTTACACACAATTCACTGCAGTACTACAGCTTAATTATTTGTTCCAGTGGCATTCTGTGTAACCACGCAGAACAAGAAATCATGCAAAGAACACCATACCTGGAGAGCAGATTTCCTCACAGTGGTTTTCTCATCCCCAGCTCTCAGTCTCAGCAGGGCCATGATTTCCTTTCCTATGAAACCCAGGATAAAAAGAAGTTAGAACACCCACCCTGAGCTCCCCCTGCATGCTTTGCAGTGCTCAGTTTGTTACTTTCAGGAGCAAGAGAAAAAGACTGAAAGCACAACAACAAACAGAAAGAATGCAGGTTCTCCTTTGCAGCTGCCATTCTGACAGGGGGAAGGAAAATCCAAGTTCTGTCATCTTGACAATAAATCACAGGACATAGCACAAAATCAAGTGATACCCCAAATCATTTGATACAGCAAAAATGATCTGTAGCTTCCAATTCATTTATTTCTGTATGTAAAAGGTATCAGGCTACCTTCAAAGTTGGAAATTAAGATTTCTTAAGAACATTTTGAACTCCCAAATTCAGAAATCTGTTACTTTGAGAGATTCATCTGGAGAGCCACCATGCTGCCATTAAGAGAAAGCATTAGTCATTAGGAACCAATAAACAGAGGGTCTAGAGTAGGCTTTTTTTTAAAAACCAAAGGAAGCCAAGGGATTTTAATCTGCATGACTGGTGCTTTCTTAACAGACAGGTAACTGCAACTGCATCTTACTCCTGAGAATAGCTTGACAGAAAAAGACACCTTTTCTTTGCAAGATGCTGCCAAGAGAACAGTCACACTGCTCTTGTGAAGGTGACCAAATCTGCTAAAATGATCAACTTTGGCCAACTGTCATGGATTCCTTTGCATAGTGGCATAGGAATAGAAACAACCAAACAAATAAATGCTGAGTTCTAAATGGCTGAGAACTAGCAAGGGAAAAGAGTGTTTATAGGCTGACAGGCACTGCATATTCTGTAGAATATACTTCACCCTGCAGATTATCCCTACCCTTCTTATCTTTACCCTGGTGCATTTAGCAAGTCCTGAATATCCTCAGCGAAGATTTATTTTGCTTCTAAAATACGAGCTGTTTGGTCTTCATAGAAGTGCAAAATTAGCACAGGCAGAAGCCAAGTAAGCGTGTGCCAGACAGCTCTGCTAATGCACCTTGACTGGCTCTGAGAAGCCTGTTTTGCAGCTATCCTCTTGAGCCTCAGACAGCCCTTTTTGATCCAGTCCTTTGCTTAATTTGTTTTGCCAAGTGCCAAGCGTATGCTCAGCTGGGTATCAGATACAAAACCAGGCATCCTCTGCCACACAGAGTCTGCAACTGAACAGGGAATACACAATACCTTTAGTGGCCTGAAGGATATTTCTATCTTAGAGAGCAGATTAATGAAATTTATCAGCAAAGTGTTTTGAAAGAAAGCTTTCAATAGAGAAGACAGGAGCCTGGTTCATGAAGATATGGAGAGATCCCACACGAAGAGCAGCATGAGAAATGTAACAAAGACACAGAGGCAGGATGTGAGCTAAGCAGTAAATTGAATTGTCAGCAGTTCAAGAGAGGTGAATAGCAACAACTGAGAGGAAGATGCTGACAGAGGCCTGAATGTGAGGCCTCCACACAGAAGAGGAATTCTATGAAATATCACAGCCACGAAAGCCAACTTCTGTGCTGATTTCATGCCATTAAGAAATTAGAGCTAGCAGACTGACATCACGTCAGCCCATTTAACCTCACACTTTGCTTTTAACATCAGCCAATACCTGGTGCTGCAGAGAATTAAATGCTTCCCTGCATAACAGTGCCAGACAAAGGTGCTGTGTTCTACGCAGTGAAAATATATCCGTTCTTTGTGCATTGAAGCAAGAGGTTTAATTACCCTTAAATCTATGGAGTTACAAGCACTACATCCCACATCAATTACCATCCTTTTGGGAAAGCATAAATTATCTGCTTTGCCATGAGTATTGCTACCACATTAGTACAAATGAACACCAGTATTTCACAATTAAATGTATTCTCCAAATTTAAGTGGGAATAGCATTTCTGTATAGCAAGCACTTCCACCCCTTCATCACCTTTTTTTTTTAAATAGCTGTACAAAACAAATCTCTGCTCTTTGAGAAATGGGCAGTGAACAGATTTCAGAAAACATGATTTTAGTTAAAGTTCTGAAAAGCTACATGAAAGGCTGGTGTAATTTATCACCTACCATCCACCATGGCAGCACTGCTGCTGTTGGTCAGCTCAATCGTTTTGAAAGTTGGTAAGGTCTTCAGTGGATGACTGGACAAAACTGGAAGAGAAGTTAAAAGCTGAAGAATAAAAAAGGCATGCATTCACTCAAGGTGATTCACCATTAAACAGAGCTTCACGCATGCCCCACGTTTTATGGATACACATTTTTAGCAAACAGCATGCCAAGAAAAGACTGAGACTTATCATAAGAGAATGACTCCACACCTTCACTGAGCATCAAACTCGCGCTGTTTGTGTTTGCTTCCAAGGCTGCGTGCTCATAGCCTGCCAAGAAGAAATTAAAAAAGAAATTAAATGAATCGTTCTCATTCAGCATATTCTGTCACTCTGATTTTTAGGGTTGTTTTTTGGGTTTTTTTTTGCAGGCAAGTCATCCAACCACACGATGCTGTGTGCACGCTTCTGAACTGTGCCATCTGGCCTCTACCAAACCCAAGGGAGTGCAGAATGCCAATCACAAAGAAACGAATTTAGCAGAGGCAAAAGGCAACTCAGGATTTAATCAACCCTCAGTCAAAAATTAACTTTTTTTAATTGTACAATTTCAGGTTTCAGTAAACACCCATCAAAAGTATCTCATGGAGTAATCTATTTAGAACACGTACACAAAATGAGCACCTTCCAGATGTAAGGCTACAAGTAAGACACATCTATTACTTCCTTTATGGCAAACACCAAGGGTGCTCTGTGCAGGTGTTACAGATCCTGACCACCAGTTCTACAATCTCCCAGGACACATCAAGAAATATTTCAACCAGGTAATTTACTGATAGTGCTTACTTTGTAACAAGTCCTGTATACTATCCAAAGTAGCAGCAGCTTTCATTTCCAGACAGTGGGCAAAACTGCTCAGAGCTTTGCTACGAACTACAGGTGCTCTGTCTGAGCAGCGGCCAAACACCATGACCTGCACTAAGAACTTGTGCTTCAGAAACCTCTGGTGATCCAGCGACACAGAGGAGTCCAGGTTTCTCTCAGGCAAATCCAACAAAGCTAAAGCTACATCAAGTGCAAACACTCTGTAAGAAATCTGAAAAAAATAAGCACACAAGGCATTTTGTTAGTGTGTAAAACAGACACAGGTATTACCTACTCAGCCTACCTGCCTCTAGCTAGCAATAACAGCCCTGTTCAGGGCTGATTCTAAGCTTGCCATCTCCAAAGAATTACTGTGGCTGAAGTCTGGGATATTAAGGAGATGTACTTACTTTTGTGTGGAGTGAGTATTTATAAAGCCAAGCAATGAAGTCAGCAAACTCCATAGATGGGAGTTTATTCAGCAAATTCACCAAGGCCTGCGCAGCATACGTGCGATAATCAGCTTTATCTGGGACCTGAAAACCAAAAGCAGTTTGCACTGTGATATTCCAACACTGTCCCAGAAGCCAGAGGCTGTATAGGTCTGAAGAGAAATATTTATTTAATGGGGCAGTGTGGCACAACCAGCAAGCACTGGGACAACAATCCCAACTTCCTTGGTCACTGCTTCAGCACTCACCACAGGCAGCACAAATTCCCCAAAGCAAAGATGGAGCTTGATTAAATCCAGAAGCAGTGCTTCTACATGGCAGTACAGAGCTCTCATAATCCTCATTTTCCCCTAATAAGAGTGTTGAAAGCAACTGCACAGTTTGGAAAGGTCAGAAGTGGGACACAACTAATTCTAACTGAGGTGGGCAGTGTCAGCACGCTTGCAGGATGTAGCGCAATCAAGCTGTTAATACGTTTGACAACAAGGAAAATCTTTTCCTTTCCATATAAAACACCATGGAAACAGATTTCTTAATTATTACATGTACTGCAATGTATTCACACCAAAGTTCTTCAGCCCAATATGCACCAAAACTTAGCATACCTTGGTACAGATGTGCTGCAGTAATATTCGAAGAACAGGAAAGGCAGCTTCCTTCAGCTCCTCTACTACTGAACTGCACAGGAAAAAAAGCCAAGCACATTTAAGTAAGGCTGTTTTTATATCAGAGCAAAAAAAATCAAGCGTATGACATTCCTTTTGAAATGCATTTTGAAAGTCAGGCAGAGGGCATATTCAGGAGTAATGAGTGCTGGTGTAGGAGACACGGTCAGAGAGCAGACCTTACCTTCTGCACTGACCTGACATTTCAGACAGAAAACATTCCTTCCAATACTTTTCTACAAGTAGAGGGCAAAAGAAAAGCTGCTTTATTCTCAATCTTACTGAACGCTGTCTGGGCATCTCTACACAAAATGTGTTTTTGAACAACGTGGATCCTCGCACAGGAGAATAACAAACAAAGGCAACACATATCCTTAAGCAAGAGGCAGCAAAGAGCCAAAGAGAAGTGACCTGCATGTTAATAGAAAGCACAACACAGAAGGTACGTCCCCTCCACTCACTGTCAATTCACTGTCTAGCAGCTCCTTATTTCCCCTCCAACAACAAGTTCAGTAAACTTACATTAAAGGAATTTTAATTAAACCTTAATCGTGCAAACAACATCAAAGTCATTCACAGTTTGTCTCACCCCTTTATCAACCAAAGAGTAAAGCGAAGGCAGCCAGAAGAAAAAGCAGACCTACCCAGGAAGGGTAGTGCCAGAGCTTTGTACTTCACCTGATGAATTTTACAGCCTGATTCCTGGCACTGATCACAGCTGATGTGATTGCAAGGACTGCATGCCTGGAACCTGCACCACCTTGCACCATTAGAATGACACTGAGGATTCGTTGGAAGACACAGCGAAGAATCTGGAAGGAAAAGGTTACCTTCAGGTTCACCTTCAGCAGCAAGATGGATCTTCATCTATCTCGAGCAGAGCAGATAGATAAGCACTCTTAACCATGTTTATGAAATAACTCTGAACCCAACAATAGCACCTGACAAATCATGACCTCTGGTGGAATAACACGGGGAGGACCAATAATACAAGAAACATCTTTCCTAGTGTTTTATCTTTCCTAGTGTGTTTTACCACCACATGCATGTGAATGTTGGGAGTTTCCTCCCTGCTGCACTTCAGGGACCACAGCCTCATCATCCTTACACTCACTGAGCAGCCTAACAGGAGAGACAGGGAAGACGCAGCGGGTCTGAAAGAGGAGCTATTGGATCTTCTTTATACTACAAATGTAAACCATTCTGAGAAGCTGCACTGAGAAACAGAGGTGGTTGAAACACACAGGCTTCCTGGCTGGGCAGCTACAAGTATACCAGGTTAGCATGTACTCAGCTCCAGGCTTTCTTGACTAGATGGCCAACAGCACCCTGGCTCGCTAGCTTAAAACTAGTTCAGATGGGATTATGCTGATTCCAAAGCACAGCAGCACAGTCACACCCACAGTTCAAAAGCTCCATCTCCTAAGAGCAGCACACAGATAAGCAGGAGATGACACAGCGTGCTTGATAATTTAACAAAATAAAAATGTAAAGCTGCAGACAGATTTCTGGTAGAACTGGATGCTGCATGACGACAGCATTCTCTGAACTAGCATCAGTCCTGCTTATAATTATCTGAGCAGAACACTTCCCTGCTTCCCATCGTGCTTCACTGCACAATCCAAAGCCACTGCACACCAGCCAACAGTGCTGGAGCTCCACCTAGCAGGAAACAAGAAAACTTCAGGCAAAGGCAGTACCTCGGAACTCTCTGTATTAAGAATCTGAGATCCAATGCCTCTGCAGCTGTCCTTTGTTTTTGATTCACTTGGCAAGAGTCGTTAAAGCACAGAACATAATGCACGTGAAATGCATCATCCAGCAAGCCAAAGAAATAAGCATCGGGGTAGAAAAAAGCATCTTGTCACTGACCCAGCAAACATACACACAGAAATGTAAATATCATGTAAAATAAAAACATGCAAGCCAAACACCGTGCAGAGGATGAAAGAAACATCTGCTTTTCAATAGAGCAGTGAGAACTCTAAAAGATGTGGCCCAAATTTTACCTCATTTTCTGTGCCATGTAGAGGTGAACACAATAACCACAGTCCATGGTAGGCCAGCTCAGGGACATACTTGGCACGAGTAATGTTCCTAAACAGAGGAAGGCAGAGATATCTTCATCTGTCACGTGAGAAACATCTACTACAGCTACATATGGTCATTGACTGGAAAACATTCAATATTCACTAAATGTTGTTTACTGTTAGCTAGGTGGAACACCTCCTAATTATCTCGAGTAAAAGAAATCAATGCTTTCATTTTGGTATAAGCAAGATAATAACAACCCAAGCATTGAGGGCTTTACTTTTTAAAGCAATGTTTAAACAGTCAGAATCAATTGCTCACATTGTTGCTGAAAACTCAAACTCGCGTTCCACTGGCTCAAAGTTTGTCATTTCAACAAAAGTCTGCAAGGAAAGAAAGCCAAACTTAGCTAATTCACATGAGGACAAGCTGTGCAGGTCTGCATGGATGCCAGAACAGAGAACGTGAGCCTTTCTAGCTTTGAAACCGCCACCCCTCAGTCAAAGCAGAACATAAGCAGGCTCCAAAGCCTGCAGGCTCAATACTTTGCATCTCTCCTCCAGCTACAGGGAGGATTGATACCTTATAATGGAACACTAACTGCCCTGCTTGCAGTAGCCAGCAAATGCTAAGCATGCGGGACAGCCACAGAGCAGACAACCTGCCTGAGCTTCACAGACAGCAATATTTGTGGGGGCAGCTCATGAAAGGCAGCACTGCCCACGTTCTGTGGCCATCCAGTGTTCTGCACTGCCTGTTTGTGCTGGGGGACACAACGTTCTGCTCAAGGAATCTCATTACCTGCAGGCAGTTCTGGAAGCACTGAGGTTTTTCTTTTAGGGAGAACTTTGGTAGAAACCTTAAGAAGTTTTGTAAAAGAAGGAAGATTGCTTTGCGAATTTGCAGAAGATCATCTGTTGAAAAGTAAACGTTCTCACGATCCTCTTCCTCCTCCTCTTCAAATACCTCTTCCATCTGTATTGGTAGTAAGAGAAACAGAATCACCCCATCCCACAGCACTGACTGATCCCTCTCACACATTTTAGTGCTTCCCAGAATTCCCAGGCTAGGTCCTGCAATACCTCATATCCAAAACTCTCAATCTTTTTCTTCAGGTTAGTGAAACACACTTAGTAACAGCAAAACAGACAACAGGATGGAGGTTGGATACAAGAAAGCTCCAGCAGAGCTTATTCTCACTGCAAAGATTTTAAAAGAGAAAGTCCTTCAGAACCAGAGACTGCCACCTCAGTTCTAATCTGACACCTGGAAATGCATCCCACAGTGATTGCCATGCTATCTGCTCCGTACTTCCCTTGCCTGTTGTCTCAGGATTTCTGATGTGAAATCCTCAGTGCCACTTAGAAAAACAACCCTACAAACACCAGAATTGTCAGCTGAGTACAGCTAAACACAGCACTTAGCCCTCAACACCCCAGCTGTAAGGAAACTCAGCTGCTATTTGTAACCTTGTTGAGTTTCTTGAAGGTTATACCAATTAGTTTTTCCCTCTGCTACTGAACTAACAGCACATCACAGACATACAAGCTTTATTGTTCTATTAGTCAGCAGCCAAAGAACTGCAGCTGATGTTGAATCATCACACCTCTAGAAATTCCTAATAATAGGTAGGGGATTGAGAGCAGAGATCAATAGCTGAATAAAAGGTTAAGAGGAAAAAAATGGGCTGAAAAAGCAAGGAGAAGCATTACACTGACCTAGAACTGAAAAAGCTTGCCAATTATTTGCTTGCTAATAGAGATCTGTATCTGAAGATTACACAAACATCTTACACTGGAGGTGCCATTCCTGTTTGCCATTCCTTTTCTTCTGTTTCTTCTTGCATTGGTCTGAGAGCTTTCCGCATGCACCTTCTTCCTCTTCCTCATCAGATTTTGTCCCTGAGGCCAGCATTTTGTCAGGGTTTGAAGACATTTATCAAACATCACATCATGGAACATCTGATGAGCTATACTGCCTGTCCAGAAAAGGAAACGTGAGCAATCTTCTGGACACAAAGAATATTAACCCCTTCCAAGAACAAACAATGCTTTATTCAACAATAAGGAGGTGAATCCCTTCACTCACCTGGAATTTCAAGCAGTAAGAAGTACAACCCAGCTGCATGGAGAGCATAAACCCTCTGTTGTGCATTGGCTCTTTTATTCAGGCCTGTTTGGACAAAGTGGTGCCACACAGCCACAAGGGCGTTACGAGAGAGGTTGTTTTCAACAAACAAACGCCAGATATTCTAAAACAAAATACAAGAACAACAGTAAGAAACCCAATAATAACACACCTCTCTACAAGGATATCCACAAAGGAAAAGACCTTAATTAGAAAGGTACAACACTGACTGCAAGAAAAGTGTTTATCCAGGGAACAGACTAATTAAAAAAAATTAAATAAACTTCTCTTAAATAAGCCAAACCATATGAAAATCACCTTCCATGTGATGCACAGCAATAACAGCAGCTTGGGCTGCAGCAAATGAGAACAAGCCCAAACGAGCAGCTGTGGATACAGAAACAAAGGAAAAATATTTGCTTACCATTGGAAGGCATCAGGTAGGCAGGAATCTCTATAGAGACCCCCTTGCCTCTACAGCTAACCCTTAAAATGAGGTCTGGGAAGGGCTGGATCCTGGCTCCACCCCTTCTCGTCACTCGGATACATTGCATACACCTGAGCTCCCCTGGGTTGGCCCTGCCTTCCCACCAGGTGCTCCATCACTGCTTCAAGCTGCAACTCAGCATTTCTATTACACACATGCATTAGAATGCACAGGCAGAATATAAGAAATTCAGGTAAAGGACGCACAGAATGCTTTCTCATGCTCTATTGTAACCAACTGCAGAAAAGGGCTGCCCCAAAAATAACACCTCCTATTTTCTTATGCTGGCTCCCAACATCAGAGGCAGGTGTTGGTGGTATGGCTGTAGGCTGAACCTTCCCATCACTGTTTCAGTAAACTGTGTTTGTATATATATTTTAACACACAAAGAGGCTCCATCTAAAACATTCCAGTGAGTATGTCAGATGAGAGGCTGATAGTAGAATATTGCTGTGAGATTCAAGACAGGGCAAACTGAGCAATAAAAAGGTACAGAGCCTCTGCTGAGCAGCACAGCCCACTGCCATCCATCCACCTCACCCCTCTGCTCTTGTCATCCCCAGTGGCAAACGGTGTGAGCGCCTGGTACAGAGAGCTGAAGGCACCCAGCCCATCCTCTGTGATCTCCTCTTCAATGCGGGGATCCAACGGTTCCGTCTCTGTGAAATCCAGGTCCCAGACCGTGCTCACCCACACTGGGAGAAAAAATGGGTTTAAGCAAATCAGATAAGCAGATAAGCAGGCAAACACTTCAAACAAGCGGAGAGCACAGCAGCCACACGGAGCGGTAGCAGAGAGTACAAACCCCATAACCCCTCCAACGCCATCCCCCAGTGCTCACTGAAGCCCGAAGGCCGCACACATCATCCTCAGACGCCACCGCCGCCGCCACCCCTTCCCTTTTCCCCCTCACGGTGTTATCCAACCTCACATCGCTCTCCCTTTCCCCCTGCATGGCCGCCCCGGCCCTCAGCCATTACCCCACTGCCACCCTCTCACCCTCACGGACGTCCCGCAGCCGCCACTCCGCCACAACGCGCGGCACTTCAGCCTCCACCGCCATCGCGCCGCCGTGCTTCGAACCGACCAATCGCGCGCCGCCTCCCGCGCCAGCCAATCCCAGCGCTTCCGCCTCTAGCGCGCCTGCACGCTGCGCACACCGGAAGCGCGACACCACGGGGCCGCGCGGCGCCTGCGCACCAGTGGAACGGGCGGGGAGCGCGCCGCGATTCCCGGCCCCGAGCGGACGGCGCATGCGCTGTGTGCGACCCGGGCCGGTACCGTGCGCTGCGAGGCGGGGACGGTGCTCGAGCGTGGGGGGCTGCGGGGCCGCGCCCGCCCGCCTGCTCCGGGCTCGCTGCAGCTGAGCCGGTTCGGAGATCCCCGCCCCGCAGGTCCGCCGTGCCGCACCGGCATTCGCCGTCCGTGCCGCATTGCGGCCCCTCCGCCCCAGCGGTGAGCGCCCGCCGCCCGATCCCGGCGGTTCCCGGCCGCCGTCGGCCCCTCCGCGTTCTCGTCCCCGCGGGGCTCTGTCCGCGGTGCCGCCCCCGCCGGCACAATGAGCTTCTTCGGGTTCGGGCAGAGCGCGGAGGTGGAGCTGGTGCTGAGCGACGCCGAGAGCCGGCGGCGGGTGGAGCACAAAACGGAGGAGGGCAAGAAGGAGAAATACTTCCTTTTCTACGATGGGGAGACCGTGTCCGGCCGGGTCATCCTCACCCTGAAACACCCCAACAGGCGGCTGGAGCACCAGGGCATCAAAGTGGAGTTCATCGGGCAGATCGGTGAGCGGGGCTGCGCGGTGGCGGTGCGGGGCGGCGGTTCCGCACGTGTGCCGGGTGCTGAAAGTGGGTTACGAGTTGCACGGAGAATCCCCGCGGCCAGCAGCCCGGCTCCTCGCTTACAGCTCCAGGCCTTTTCCAGGTCGTTGTTCCCTTGTCCTGTTTCTTTCCCTTCTGCTCAGTCACTGATGTAAATCCCTTGATAAATATGCACTGAGATGGTGTGAAATTCGGTGTAAAACTCCATCCTGCAGGCTCAGGGCTTGGCTGGAGGGCCTGGTGCTGACAGCTGCTCGGTAGCACTCTCCAGACTGTGTCCGTTTGCCACTGCTTTGGTTAATGCACGGCACAATGATTGCTGTGTGCCCATTGGTCTCCACGCAGCAGCGACACTCAGGGCAGAGGATGGCAAATCAGGTGGTTTTTCATGTGCATTTCACATCCCCAACTGCACCTTCTCCCCCTGCTCCACCGTGCATAGCAGTGCTGCAGCTCAGCTTTCCTGAACCCTATGAGCTGTGCTATGCAGTGTCCATCTCCAGCTCTGCTTCGCCCTGATGAGCACACATCATGGCACAGACAGGCCGCTGACTTTCTGTTGCTGGCAGCCAGCAGCTCTATGTGCATGTCCCCAATTTGGATGTAAGCATCTCCTGCGTGCTTGGAGGCTGCCACACCCACTCCTCAATCTGATGGTGACTGCAGCATTCCACAGCCGTGGCTGAGATCCACAGCCAGGGTAACTCTGAGATGTCTCACAGCATCACTGCTCTGTGCTGATGCACGAGCTGAGCCATGCTTGTGTGATACTGTGCCCTTCTGCACTCAGGTTTAACCCTGAAAACACAAGCTGTACGCTTGCAGCCTTTGCACTGTGAATCACACGCTGTAGGAAATGGAACTGGAGATGTTCCTGCTCAGAGATGTTTTTTCAGTTCTTTTTCCTGGCCTTGTTTGTGCGTAACGCCCTGTGTAAAGGAAGGATAGGCTGAGAGAGCTTGTGAACGCTCGAGTGCAGGTGAGCATGTTGCTCAGAGGGAGCTGAAGGCTTCCTGCTTCATTATGATCCTCGGTGGAAACGAGGCATGGACTTTCTACTCCACTCCATGCTGCCTTGCATGCCTCTTTTCCCCCATTTGGATATATTTGGAACAACACCCTTGAATTAATAAGCATTGCCATAGGCAGTGTGTGCTCGGAGCTGCTGTGTCCTTTGGTTCTGCCCTTTGTGCTGGTTAAGGTGTGGAAGCTGGTATTGCTGATGGCACTCCCTGCATGCTTTCCATCTCAACACAGCTCTCCTTCTGTTCGGACTCCTCGCTGCCATGAGGTCAGCACGTGTAAAACATGAGTTACCAGCTGAAGGGTTGAGACGTGGGGATGGGGCACAGGGAGTGCAGCAGTTCCAGGCTGAGTGCTGGAGCCCAGCCTGGGAGCACAGAACCCGCTGAAGATTTCAGTTCACCTGCAGTTACTGTGCCTTGAGCGTGCCAACCAGATGTTGGCGGGTTGGTTTTTAAACCTTTCAGCTCCAAAAGCTGAAATTGCAGCTTATACCTGTTTGACATGTGGAAATCTTCAAAAGTGTGGGAAACATCAGTTCTTTCTCTTCAAGGTGCCAATCTCTGCCCTTCTGAGCTGGCAGAGAACGTAGCAAGCTGACGTTCACCTCTCCTTGCCTCCTGCATCGTGTGGGAAGATGATATTCATTCCTCCTTACGTGGCACGAGGCTTTTCCATGTCACATCAGTGAGCACTCCCCTCCCAGTGGGCACATATGGCACTGCTGCCCCACAGCTGATCTGTGTGTGTCACCCTGCTGCCCAGCCTGATGAGCTCCATGGCGCTTCTGTGTACATCTCAAGGAGCAGAGAACTGAATCTTGCTGCTGTTCCTGAACTCTTGCAGTCCATCCCAACAGCCTCTTCTGCACAGCTCAGTGCTGATGGTAAACCTGTGTGTGCCATTCAGTTTTTGCTTTCTCATCAGAACGTATCAGCTTGGCTGAGGCTTTACTTTTGGGAAGGACTGCGTGGGTGTCTTGCATTCACACAGCTCACTCACAGGGCTGGGAAGGGCAGATTTCATTGATGGTTATGCGTAATACACAGCTGCAAATGGAAATTGTGGAGTTTAAGTTGCTGTTGCTCTGACTTGGGAGAGAGAAGTTTGTTAAATGTAGAAGGAATTGTGCATTAGAGGAGGAGCCTGCAGTCCCATGTCATGCAAGGAGCTTGCGTGGCAAACTGGAGCAGTGTGACCACATGAGTTGAGCTGGTTTGGGCAGTGCTCCCAAAGTGAATGCTCTTCTTTATTGATGTTTACCTGTTCTCTCGGGGCTGATGGACACACACGTTTGGTTGCTATGCACTGAGCACTGCCTAAGTGCAGAATCAGTGAGGATCTGTGCTGTTGTTGTTCTCTGGTGTGAATCAAAACTGAAGCAGCACCAGCTGGAAGCATCCTAGCACTCCATTTTTGCTCTGTCACTGCTGCTCCATAGAAGCAGTGATGTTTTTCCTTTCATTATAGTGCCAATGCCTTTGGCCTTGAGTATAAGGCTGTGTAGGAAACGATGAGAGCTGCTGAGTGTTTGCTGGCCTTCTGTTCTGAATGCATTGCTGTTCTGCTTTGAATTATGCCTTAAGCACATATAAGAGCCAATGTCTTCTGGCATAAAGGTGATGCAAGCTGTAGGGCTGCTCTGAGTGTAGATGAGCGTGGGAAAGGTTAGCAGTAAATCAAGTAAATATACTAGGAACCTGAGCTGGTACAGAACAACTCCTTTCTTATTCCTGACTTTGGCATCACTGTGTTCAGTTCAGGCATCCATTAATGTGTGTAGCTCTGCTGACTGGTAGAGCGAGCAAATCACTAATTGTGCCTAAGCAGCAGCTTGCTGTACTGGCTCAGTGGTTGCCACACATGAGGATCCGGCTGTCCCAGCCACAGTGGTGGCATGTGCTCAAGTTCTGGCCTACATGGAGAGCAGTGAACAAGTGCAGTGTGCTGCAGCCGTGGGCTCCCCCAGCAGGTTCTCTGGGCAGTGCTAATGATCTGGACATGAGCGTGGTTCGTAGCTGTGAAATCTGCATATCCTTACTGTGTGTTGTTCCTTTAACGTGGACTTCAATCTTCCTAGAGCTCTACTATGACCGAGGAAACCACCATGAGTTTGTGTCCCTGGTGAAAGACCTGGCCCGTCCTGGGGAATTCACTCAATCACAGATATTTGACTTTGAATTCACACATGTGGAAAAACCTTATGAGTCCTACACGGGGCAGAATGTGAAGTTGAGGTGAGTCTCCTCCCTTTGTTGACCCCTATTCTCAGTTCTGTGTGCAAATCCTGATGCTTACCGTAGTGCTACTGGAGTGCAGCATCCCTTCCAAAACATCCCTGTGAGTTTATAACGTGACTCCAAACGAAATTTGATGCTCTGAATTGTGAAAGGCTGTCTCTGAGGGCTTTTATAAGCATACATCAGGCTCAAAGGAACCTGTTTGGCCCCATTTCTGTGACGAGAGAAATCAGCCCCTTCTGAATCTACCTAATATTTTCCAGTTTACTTGGTAATTAAAAAAATGAACCACAAAAGAAATTGTTTGCTTTAGTCCTCAGCAGGGACATTTTCACCATCGTGTAATCAGTCTTGTAGACTTTAATTGTGCTCTATATGCAAACAGATGCCTCGCTGGTATCTCATTCATATGTTGCAAGCTGTATTTCACATCTGAGCGCTCCAATTGACTTCACATCCAGTCACTGGCTTCAGAGGGTGGGCTGGAAAACTGTGAGATCTGCAGCCCCTGGAGACCAATGTGATCTCACTTCTTGCAAAAGGACAGTGGTTTTCCATATGTGTTCTGCAAGCTCTTATTGAGATCCCCAAAATGATACGTAGGTAATTCAGGCTCACAAATGCACGAAAGCTTAGAAAAGTCTTAGAAACTGTTATTCCATTTGAAAATTCCCTTTTGGCTTTGCAACCTGTTGGCTGCTCCAGAAGCCAGGGTACTTTGAGGGAAGATTGAGGTTGGATGTCAGGGGGGATTTCTTTACCGTGAGAGCAGTGAGGTGCTGGAACAGCTGCCCAGAGAGGCTGTGGATGCCCCGTCCATCCCTGGAGGTGTTCAAGGCCAGGTTGGATGGGGCCCTGGGCAGCCTGGGCTGGTATTAAATGGGGAGGTTGGTGGCCCTACATGTGGCAGGGGGTTGGAGATTCCTGATCCTTGAGGTCTCTTCCACCCCAAGCCATTCTGTGATTCTGTGATACTGATAAGCTTATTTGGATACCCCAGTGCAATCCATTCAGCCCCGTGCTCCTCCTTGCTTCATCTCCATTACTCCTATGCAGCACTAACAGGAGGGGGGTTCCCTTGCAGGTATTTCCTCCGAGCGACTGTCAGCCGCAGGCTGAACGACGTGGTGAAGGAGATGGACATAGTTGTGCACACTCTTAGCACCTACCCAGAGCTCAACTCCTCTATTAAGATGGAGGTTGGGATTGAGGACTGCCTGCACATTGAGTTTGAGTATAACAAGTCCAAGTAAGTGTCTCAAGAGCAGCCAGTGGTGGTGGGGAATCTGCTACAGGGGCTGCTTTCTTTGGTAGCCTGAAGCTTGTATCTCAAATGCATTTTCTTCACACGCTCCACCTTATGGCTGGGGCTGAGGATAAGAGCAAAGTGACTCGTGGGCTCTTTGCTGTCCTGATCTGCTCCGCGATGCTGACTGTGGTGCTTTCCTCCTTCGTATGCCAGGTATCATTTAAAAGATGTGATTGTCGGTAAGATCTACTTCTTGCTAGTGCGGATCAAGATCAAACACATGGAGATAGATATCATCAAGAGAGAAACGACGGGGACTGGACCCAACGTTTATCATGAGAATGACACAATAGCTAAATATGAGATCATGGACGGTGCCCCTGTGAGAGGTGAGAAAGCAGATGACTTTGAAATTCTTCTCCTCGAGTCTTTAAGGGTGGGAATATGAATGCTGCTGCATTTTCAGCTGACTCTGTGAGCTCACTAGAAATATGCATCCTGTTTTACAGGGGAACTCATGGTCATTTATGTGGGTGATAAAATAGGACCCTCTTCCTTCTCTGGAGTGATGGGAGGAATAGAGGCATAACAAGTAGCAGTGATTTTACTTAATTCTTTAATGAAGGAGTGGCAGAACCAGGAACAGATGTAGATTCACAGTTGGATTGGACCACCAGTTGGCATTGCTGCAACTCAGGGCAGAACGTGTTCTACTTCAGCTCCAGCCTTCTGTGCCACTTGTTTTTCAGTTCCACTGCCCAGCAGAGTTACCTGCCACAGAAAAATGTCACTTTGTTTGTTCCTGCAGTGCTGTTTTGGTGCAGGTCACAAACAAATTCTGCACTGTTAAAGCTGAGGTGAAATAGCTGCTGCCAGTAGCAGGATCTGGCAATGGACCATGTGTGCTGATGGCTTTTTGAAGGAACTTGAGGTCTGTCAGTTCATTTTGGTCCCCTTCTGGAAAGTCACAAAGTTTGATGTGTCCCAGTGAAATGTCGTTTTGCTGGCACTCCTAGTTTGTATTTCCAGGATCCCATGCTGATGGTTTTGTGCTCTTTGTAGGGGAGTCCATTCCCATCAGACTCTTTCTGGCTGGCTACGAGCTGACTCCAACAATGAGGGACATCAACAAGAAGTTCTCAGTGCGTTATTACCTCAACTTGGTGCTGATTGACGAGGAAGAGAGACGCTACTTTAAACAGCAGGTGAGAAAAGCTGTTTGGTCCTCTCAGACCCACAGGCTGTCACTGAGCACCTGCTGGGTTGCTGGGGGGGAGAATAGAAATAAATAATTTTTAATAGAGTATCTGTAAGGACTGGACAGCTTAGAGCATGCAGAGAAGGCCTAGAAGAGATGGTCCACACGGGTCGGATCTGTGTTGTGCTGGGAATTCATGTAGAAGGCGCTCACCCAGTAGTAATTCTCATCTCTCTTGCTCCAGCGCTTTGATTTATTGATTCTGATGTAGTTAGCAGTGGCAATGGGACAGATCGGCCCTGGACATCCATTGGGTTTGCCTCCATGCCCAGATCCAGGGGAGGAGTGCTCTACCCAACTTTCAGGAAGGCAGCGTAGCCTGTGGAAGAGATGCCAGCATGGGCAAGTTCCCACTGGGTGCAAGCTGTGCTGGGCAGCTTGGTTCAGCCTTTGGGTCTGGGTGGGGCTGGGGGCAGGTCTCACAAGCCCTGACAAGCCGTGCTGGATGTGTTGCTGCAGGAGGTGGTGCTTTGGAGGAAAGGAGACATAGTGAGGAAGAGCATGTCCCACCAAGCAGCCATCGCCTCCCAGCGGTTTGAGGGGACGTCCTCACACACGGAGGCCAAGACCCCCAGCCAGCCTGCAGAGAACAACGGCCGGCAGTGAGAGGCCACGCAGAGGAGGGCTGCTGTGGAGCCAGCGGGGAACAGCAGCGAGGAGGAAGAAAAAAAACACTTTGGAGACTTTGTGGAAAAAAAATAACCAGTTTTTGAACTCAATTCCTTTCTTCAAAGGACTAGCAGGGTGGGAAGGGGCTGGGAGGGCAGGGTGAGGCGGAGCACTGGTGGTGCAGGGTTGAAGTTACCTCAGTGCTTCTCCATCAACTACATTCCTTGGGTCGGCTGCTTTGAGGCGCATCTGGAGGCTGCGGAGCTGCCTGATCTCCTCTTTGCCCCGAGACCCTTTTGGTGTGGCTGCAGGGAAGGAGAGAGCAAGTGAAAGCCAAACCTGCTGCGGCTCAGCGGTGCAGAGGTTGCTTTGGGACTGCGTGGGATGGATATTTTTCTTGCCTTTCAGAAATCTGCACAAGGGAAAATGAAATGAAAAACAGCATTTAGTTGGAAGGTAGAGGAGGGAGTCGGAGACTGAGGCGCAGCCTGCTTGGAGTGGCTTCATCTTATCCCCTCACTGCCTCCTCTTCCTCTTCGTGTTGGCGGTGGATGCTTTGTCACAAGCAGTTATAGAATGTAGCAGTGCCACGCAGCCCCTTTGCTGGTGGGACACGGGCAGCAGGACGGCTTGTGTGTCCTTGTGGGAGCTCCTGGCCGTGTGCTGGGCTGGGGGGAGCTGGGCTGGTTGACATGTGAATCCAGTAGGACGTGGAACAGAGGTGGCACAGGCTGGGCAGTGCAGTGAGGGTCAGGAGGAGCAAGCGGTGGTGCTGGGTGGTCGAGAAGTCAGGGCAGGAAGGCTGCAGGCTGAGAGCAGTGCCTTCTGAGCGCTGTCTTTGAGATTCAGCCTTTGGTTGCAGTCCCAGCTGCTGCTGCGGAGCAGGGCAGACCAACCTCGGGAGGTTGGAGCACAGTGTTGGGATGTGAAAAATACTGTGGGAGTGAGTTTGTACTGCACATGCATGCTGATGCTTTGTGTCCTTGTGACAGAGCAGGCATCACAGCAGGGCAGAGAGCAGTACAGAAACGTGTGTTGTATTGTTTGCTCTCTCGCCTGCAGAATGAGGGTTGGTAAGGCCAGAAAGAGGATGCAGTTGTTTAAGGAGCTCGTGGCTGATGCATGCTGCTAGAACAAGCCAAGCAGGAGCTGGAAGGATGGTAGAGTTCTCAAATTCCAGAGAGACATTCTTGAGGCCTGAGCTGAAGTCACCAGTGAGGTCTGAGGGTGTGCCTTGAACTGAGAACCTGAATGCAGTTGTGGTTGTTTTTGTTTCTTTTTAATTCTAAAATAAGCTGCTTTTAGTCTTCAGCTAAGTAGAATCATGAGAACATTCCCAGAATGGAATCATTCCTCCATTAAAAATTAGAAATGGCTTTGTGGATTTGATTGAGTTTGGAGAATATCCATCCTGTTCAGATGCCCTTCGGGGAAGCAGGTGGTTGGAGCTCCTACCAGATGGAGGGACAGCACTGCACTACATGCTGGGATAGGAGCTCCATCAAGTGGGATTTGTCTGAGTTTTTCTGCAAGTTTGTGGCTCGCTGTGGTTTTGTCCAGCTGCTTTGATTCTGGAATGAACCTCCTCTGCCTCTGTCCTGCAGCTGAATGTAGAACAGTTGTCTTGCAGCTGGGAAATGGAAGCATCTTCTGCTTCATTTAGTCGAATGATGCTGGTGGAGGGAATGGGGTCAGGGTGGGAAGGGGAGCTTTTTATGTAATAAGACAGCTACTGTATTTCAGTGATCAATGTGTGTTTCTGCTTGCCAAAGTAAGTTATCTTTTAATCACCATGTGTAAGGTTGTGGTTTTTAGTAGAGCTGGGCAGTCTCGCTCTGTTGTAGAGGACACTAATGAACTCATCTCTGCTGAATGCTCGTGTCACACCGTGTTCTGCTCTGTAATAGTGAAGACGTGACTTGCTCTTCTTTACATGAGAAGTGTGTGCCATGGGCTGGAGCCGTGTGCTCCTCAGACTGAAGCAAAAGCTGAGACAACTACCTTGTTACGCCAGGGCAAGGGGAGGTGATGTCTGCAGGTCTCACCTGGCAAAGCAATCTGGTTGTTACTTTGACACTCACTTATTCTACTCCCCCTCTGTGAAGGGGGAACCACCTTGCTGTGGCAATACACAATCTTTGAGAGACAAGTGGAGCTCCTGCAGGAGCCTCAGGGGATAGCAGACTATCTTTCCACAGCTAAGCTGAGCACAGCAGCAACCAAACCACCCTCTGCTTGCCCTCAGCTCCCCTCCAACTTAGAATTTTTCCCCTCGTGAATTCCTTTTGATTGTAGGCCATGTGGTATTAAAGAAACCCCATGGATGAAAATGTCTTTGCATTCCAGGAGTGGTTTGTTTACTGTCTGAGCAGCATCAGTACAGTCTGACAAGATAATGCACTGTAAGGAGATTTCAATTAATCATCTGTTCATCACTTCTAGAGAGCTTGCTTAGAATGAATCACAGAATGGCTTGGGTTGGGAGGGACTTAAAGATCATCTAGTTCCTCAACTCCCCTTCCATGGGCAGGGTTGAAAAAAAGTGCATGAGCCCATATGGCTTTTTGTTTTGTTTTTTCCTCCTTTGTGCCTCTCTCCCCCGTGTCCCCAGCTGCGAAATCACAATTTAGAAACGATCCCCACTTTTCATCTGAGGATCGTTTAACCCGTTGCCCACTAGGCCCTGTTTGTCTGGGGTGGAGCAGATGTGCTGGGCAGGTAAGTGGAAGCATAGAACAAGGTACTCTAGGAAAGCACTTCATTAGCACGGCGGGGGGCAGACACTTACTGAGCTGTGTTCCCCTGAGCTGGATGGTTCTGTTCATTACTTGGGTCATTCCCTCTCTCCTAGGCAGCTTCAGGTAGGGGGGAGCGGGCAAGTACTAAACCAAGCAGTGCAACTTGTAATTAAGCCTCTGCTGTGTTTACATGTTTCTTAATTCGTCGTCTTTTCAATGGCTGTATTTTAAAACTTGTTTTTTTTTTTTGTCTCTCCAATTAAAAAAGAGCCAGCCTTGGCCGTCAAATGCTGTGCATGAGTTTGTCTGATATGATTTGTAGTGCCTGGCCTGGGTTTTTTCTTTTATGGCATTAAGGCATTTTGCTTTGATACAGTCTTTAGAAAGTATGTCACTGGTGCAAGCCATGCCTACAGAGGACACACAGCCTAAAAATTAGCAGGCTAATTTCTCTTTTCTGATGTCACTGCTAAAGCAATATGGGAAATTTTGTACCTGCAGGAAGTTAACAATGGTCTGCTTAGCAGTAATTAGGTTAGATGTGTATACACCAAAATTTTCTTGCTCTTCTAGAAGCAAAGTGCCATCTTTCTGCAGAAAAATGTCCCACTGCAGTGCATGCAACTGCACTGCATCCTCCAGAAAGGAGAAGAAATTGCAGAACGTTACCACTGCTAAAATTGAGTAGCTTCAATTGATTCTAAAAGGCTTTATTTAAAAATAAGCAAAAAACAACAACAACAAACAGTGTTGGAGTAAGGAACATAAAGCTTCAAATCATTTGCAGGCTTGTTCTCCTTGCTGTGGCTGAGTAAACTTGAGAATTATGCTGGTTTAGGAGGAGGCATCGATGGGCTGGGTACAAGCTGTGCTGCTGTCAGTTTCTTAATGTGGCTTTTCCTCTTCCAGGCTCAAGACAAAATCAAATTCCTCTGTATTGGGAAGGTAAGGAAGAGAGAGTTGTAAGTGGGACTTCCAAGTTGTCTACGTTGGAGGCTGCCTCTCAGAAAGAGTGGCACTGAGACCAAAGGAGGAGAAGGCTTTTACCTTGTGTCAGTGGTTGGATGGAAAGACGTTGTCTTGAGAAGAGCATCATGTTCTTTAGGGGCCCTCCATCTGCTTTGTGTGCCAGGTGGTGAGTCTTGATTTCAGAAAGGGGGATGAAGCGTTTTGTCATCCGCACAAACTGGACATCCACCTGGCAGGGGATGAGCAGCAGAGGAGCATGGATGAAGAAGGATTTAGCATCCAGATAACACATAAGATCTTTGGGGAAATGAGGATTTTAAGCTGAATCAAATGACCAGTGTACAGCATCTTGTAATGGTACGGAAGTTTTTTCTTGCTGAAGGCTGAAAATCTCAGATGCTTCTGGCAGGCCACTTGTTTACATCAATCTCAGCACCATGCACTAGAAACATACCTTTATGTGGTCACAGACAATATAAAACAAAGCTGCAGGTTTTATAGCCAGCTTGTGAGCAGTCACTTCCTTATAATGTAGTATGAATCAAAACCATAGTTTTCATTGCTACAGACTAAGAGTAATGCTTGAGGATGTTTGTTCTTCCTGACCCAGAATTCTGCAATGGATGCAGAACTGACCTCCATGCAAGGAAGATCTGAAAATGCAGTGAGATGCATTTTGTTGTGGAAGTAACAGAAGAGTAGAGAAAACAATCAGGATTGGGTTTTCTCTTGATGGAGAAAAAGGTAGGTAGGCTAGGGCAGAAGCTTCTGAAGATATGCAATGTAAGAGGCTCCTAACTGCAGTGGGATCAAACACAGAGTTTAAAATGATCATATTTAGTTTGCTATGTTACCATGGACCATTTGGGGTTCTCTTTTCTGCTGGAGGAATCGTAATGAGGATCCTTCTGATCGAACTGTGTGTGATCAGGGTATGCTTCCTTTACAATCTGAAACAGAATGGGAGATGAATGTGAGATAAACTCAGTTAAATGCTGTTGTCAGCAAAGGGTATGAAATGCCCCTGAGAAAGCTGTGCCTAGACTGAAGAGGAATAATGCTGGTGCAAAAGTGAGCTTTGCTTTCTCTGAAATCCATTCTAACAGATGTATTTCCTTCCTTTAGATTCCTTGGCTGGAAGCTCTGCAGGACAGTATGGATGTCAATGGAGCATCATCATCTCTTTAGAGAGCAAAGTGGAGGGAACACGAGTAACAGAGGAAAACTGGGTACAGATCTTAATGAAAAAGCTTTCCTGTGCCCTAGGCTTCATACCACTGCCTTGCAGAGTCAGCACAGCAGAATTTAGTGAGTTAGGTACCAATCAGAAGCCATGAGTGCAGAGCAATGTTCTGCATGGCTGGAGATGCTCTGAAATGACAGCAAGGTAACAGTGGTGTGGTTTCATTTCTCCAAGATGCTCACTGCAATACATACAGTGAGCCCAGATACCCTAGGCCTATTTGCTGCTCTGATTAGACTTCCTTTTGCACTCCTCTGGTTGTGAAACAGAAGTAAGGCTAACAAACTGTTTGATAACCCACTGATTACTTTTTTTCCCCCCCAACACATAGAATGGGGCACTCACCTTGACAATGCCAACAATGCCAGGCTCCTTGCAGTTACTGTGATAGAAGAACGCCTGTTGCCCAAGTTTCATGGCTCTCAGGAAGTTCCTTGCCTGTCAAATTGAAGTGAGAGACTTTGAGCAGTTGATATAAAACTCAGGATTTCTTAAACCTGCTAGGAACAAGACCTAACAACAGGAGAGAGGTATGAGCTTCAGTGCTATTCATACAACTCTCCTATGTTGGTCATACAGATGTTTTATACTGCAGTGAAATGAAATAAAGGTAAAGAGCAAGGTATTCTTTGTTAGAAGGTATGAGGGACTGTAACAGCTCAGACGCCTTCATTTGGTGATAGCAAGAGACTGCAGTTAGCTGTCAGCAAGCAGCCAGCAGGGCAGACTGTGTTAGGCAGAGGTAGTGCATGTAGCTTTCCTTTGCACAGGAATCCTGGACCAGACAGAGCAGACAGCTGCACACTGACAAGGCACAGCGTTTGGCTCAGTTTCTTGCTTAGAAGTGTCAAGGGAAATAGAAGCTGATCATCTGTGGGACCTGAGAGAGATGAAGCTAAAGAAAAAAAATGGACGATTTAAGAGAATATTACCCAGCTTGCATCTATGTTTAATTTAGAGATAATTAAGCAGTTTTGACTCCTGACAGAAAACAGCTGTCAAAGCAGGCAGACTACATCAAAAGAAAATACTTCAGCACTTCAGGCAAAGGAAACAAGTCATCTGTGAAGAGAGAGAACATTTGTCTACTGATACTTCAGTGACTCAGCCTTTGACACCTGCTTCTTACCTGGTAGTTTCTTACTCCTTCCCAGAAGGTTGTCTGATTGGGCTGAGCCTTCAAGTCTTCAATGCTGAACTGCCAAGTGCAATGAACACACAGGTTAAGTCCAGGAGGCAGTTTGATCTCTGTTGCCTTACTGTCTGTTCTACCTAAATGTTTGTAGCTCCTTCAGTTATTGTTCAAACTTCACAAAAACCTTTGGTTTTGTTCCCATGGGGTTTAAAGAAAAATCCTCATGAAGAAGGAATGCTTTACTTAGTGTAAGGGCAGAGCCTGAAACAGCTGTAGGTAGCAGGGACTCCATCTAAGCATTCTAAGGACCCAATTTCCTCTTTAAGTATCAAACCCCTTCAGGTGAACAGAATTATCTTGTCCTTTTTTTCAGGAAGACAAGTGCTTTTAGAGAAGGACCAGAGACTCAATAGTGTTGATACTGCAACTGTGTGATCCTGTAATTCAGCACTCTGGTGCTAATGCTCCAGTGAGGAGTGAAATTGCTTCTTTACTTTGTTGACTTTGCTGAATAAGAATACTAGAGAATGGGTGTCAGTGCTTACTTTCACATCCACTCCCTTCTCAAGCCTGCTCTCTGGTTCCGATTTCAGAAGCCAATGGCAATATGTTATCTTGCTTTCCTCCCCACCAGAATCAGACTCTTTTGCCTTTTTCCAGTTCTTCCATCCTGACTTGGAGCTCCCAGCTGGAGGTTTCGTGGACTTTTCCTCTTCCTCCTTATCTTCATTCTCCTCCTCAGTCTTGGCAATTTTAGCATCAGGCTCCTTTTTATCTTAAAAGAAACGAGGAAGAAAAGACCATTCTGGTAAAACAGAATGTTTCTGATAAGGATTGGTGCTGGAACCATTTTAGTCACCCATGCTGTCATATGAGTCCAATCAGAAGTTTGGTGTGCCCTGGATCGTACATGGAAGGTAGCTGCTTTACTTATCACTGTTTCTGCACATTTCTAGTTTGCACCCGAAATACAGATTTTGTTTCTTGTTGTGTGCATAAACAAAGCCAGGATAGACCATACAGTCCTCATGAAATGTTACTTGAGGGTTTTTTTTTAATTATTATTAATTGCTGAGAAATTAACAGCTGGCCAAAAGAAGTCAATTTAGATCAGTCTGATAAATAACAGGAAAATTCAGCAGCAAAGGAAACTGTTTTGGTTACTGCATTAGCTAGAAGCCTCATGTTAAGGCATTTGCTGTGCTTCCAGTATGGAGGGAGCCCCTCTGCCTGTTTGTCCTGAATGTACACAGCAAAAAGCAGTGATAAAAGGGAATGAAGGTGGTTATCTGCTGGAGCCTATTCAACAGATGAGTAGCACAGAGGAGCCAACTGTTTAATTCTCTCATCTTATGTTTTAAGCATCAGATAACACTGCCTTAAGTGCAAGGCTTTTAATCATTTTTATTTTGTGTTTCCTGCAGATGGTACCACATCATTTCTGTGCCACTGAACCGGGTACACTTTGACCGACCAGCTCTAGCATGCAGGCTCTGAGAGGTCTTAATAAATGGATGAGTCACATTTCTTAACTGTCTTGTGCTGAGAATACACCACTGTCCCTCTCTTACATCTACCAGACTTGTCTCAGTCACACATGGATGCTCAGCCCGCTTTTTACAGAGGAAATGCTGTCTCAAATCTGTCCCAGATCTGTCTCAAAGACACGTGGCTTGAAAGACACGACGGTTATATGGCTGTACTTGCAGTGGAGCCCCGTGTAAGAGATGCTCAATTAGTCAGGACATAGCACAGACCTGCTACTGCTCCTTTGTCTCTCTTTCTGCTTGGCCAAGGCATCTCTGGGCTCTCTGAATCCTCTTCACTGAGAAGCACCTGCGGAATGAAAGAGGGCAGATTACTGGCAAGCTGAGGGAAAAAAAAAAAAAGTTGGGATAGCTGAGAGAATGGAAAAGCTGTGCAGTAAGTGCAGTGTATTCCCTCCCCTGAGCTCAGCCATTTCCTCTATCAGTGCAAATCCTGGCACCGGTTGAGGACCACACCCGGCCTGCCCTCCCGAGCCGCGCTCTGATGGACGTTGGCAGCAGGGCTGCTTTTCCCCACAGCTGTTGAAGGAAAGTCCCGAAGGCGCTCGGCCTCGCAGCACGGCCGTTTTCTGCCGCGTAAGAGGAGCCGTGCTGCGAGGAAAGCGAAAGCAGCTCGCTCGCTGCTCTCCGTCCAGCCTGCCCAGCGCGCAGCTCGTTGCACGCGAACGTTTGGTCAAACGCAGCGCGACTTGGCCGCTGGAACCGCAGCCCCGTTCTGTCGGCAGCCGCTGTCAGAAGTTACGTGGCTCTGCGCCATCCTCCTCCCGTCAGTCCGGCCGCCACCAACTTTCCCCCCGCCCCGCACCCAGCGTCCCGTCCCACCGCTCCCCTCACCGGCTCCGGCCGCCGTTCGGGTTAAGGATGCTCTCGCTTTGCCCGAGCTTCGGCGCGGGCGGAGGAAACGCGCCGTCCCCCGCCCTGTTGGAGTCGGAAGTCTGTAACCGTTATGCAAAAAAGGCATCGCCCGGCGGCTCGCCTCCTCCAGCGGCCAATGCGGGCGGCCCCGAAGCGAGGACTACAAATCCCGGCCGCCGCCGCGGCGCCGCCTCCCGCACCGCCATGGCGTGGAGAGCGGCCCGGCTCCGCGTTACGGCCCCGCTGCTGCTGCGGCAACGCGGGATCGCGTCCTGCATCGACCGTAAGGCTCCCAGGGGCGAGGCCGGATCCCGCTGCCCGAGGGAGGGGAGGAGGGAGGGATGCTCGCGGTGCCCCGTGCTCGTAGCGGCAGCGCTGACGGCCCTCCGGCTGCACCTCTGTGCTTCGGACCTGGGAGTCGATCGGAGCATCGCGATAATGAGCGCTTGCACGAGGTTGATCGGGAAGCCGTGCTCAGGATGTCGTGCCCGCTGACATCTGACCTCCACACCTGCTCCCTGCCGGCGGTGGGACTGAACCTGTGGTCTCCTAAAGGGTCTCGTAACGCTTCCCTGCTTAATTGCTCCGGCATTTAAATGTGTTAAGGAGAGTAGCAGCAGCAGCTGTGTGAATGTTAGGGGAGGAACTAACAAAGTGACGTCGGATTGACGACGTTGCAAACAAAGCAGTTTTCCAAGGCAGAATGTAGCTACAGCTTTCCATGCAGCTTCCAAAGAGGTTCTTTGCTTGCTCGCCTTCTAGCATCACTTTGAACTGGCAGGAGCTTTCCCTTGTACTTGTGCAGCAGGATGGTGTGGCAGCTGTAGGAGCTGTGCTGTCCCTGCCCCAACCTCACAGCACAGTGCTGAGCAGCCAAAGATGTGTGCAGCACCGGGGCTGTTTGGTTGTAACAAAGCTTTCTCCAGCACAGATCCCAGTGGCTCCAGGGAGCAGAGAAATGGGCTTCATAGTGGAGAGCATGAATGCTGACCTATTTGATCCCTTTCTGGTTTTCTAGCATCTGCTGGTCTGACAGAGGAGCAGAAGGAATTCCAAAAAGTGGCCCTTGATTTTGCCACCAGAGAGATGGCTCCTCACATGGCTGAGTGGGATGAAAAGGTACGGCAGCCTCCAAAGGGTCGTTCTGCTCCTTTAAGCTGTTCTTGCCCCTGGGTTTCATTGGAAGGATCCCTTCAGTAGCTTCTCAGGGCTGTAACGACAGCAATAGGGATTTATTTGAAGATGCTGCTAGTGGGGACCCATCCGAAATTCCCTTAAAGCCTTCCTAAGCAGGTAATTCAATCATCTGGAAGCTTGAGTTTACTCCTGAAGGTGGTGTGTACCTGTCTAGGTAACTGCTTATCTTTTAACCAATCCAATTAACAAACACTGCAGAAGTTTGGGACCGAACTTGGTGGCCGTGGTGTCTCAGAACTTCACCACAGACATTCACTGTTGGTGTCTCTGTTCCAATAGGAAATATTCCCTGTGGAAACAATGCGAAAGGCAGCCCAGCTGGGATTTGGTGGCATCTACGTGAAACCAGATGTGGGTGGCTCTGGATTGTCACGTCTTGACACCTCCATCATCTTTGAAGCCTTATCAACAGGATGTACCAGCACCACTGCTTACATGAGCATCCACAAGTGAGTGCAGAGGGGTGGATGGTGTCAGCCACAGTTGTTCTATGGCTCTGCATCCAGCTGGAGACAGCTCTCCTGGTGCTCACTTACATTTGCAGCCCAAACAGGCACATCACTATGAGGATCCCTTGACTGCAGCAAGCAGATAGGCTACAAAAGCCAAGATGCCACTAAAGTCATTTTGGCTTCGTGGCATGCAGGATGGGATTAAGTTCAGGATTTTGTTTCCTGCTCATCTACTTAAGCTGTCTATAGATAGTAACCTGTCTGGAAAAAGCTTTTTTTTTTTTGCTTTGCTTGTTCTGTGACAGTGCCACAGCTGATACCAGGGCCCTATCCTGCTCATACAGACATGTTCACAGAAGGGCTCGCTTTGCAAATTAGAGCTTGGTGCTGAGGGGAATGCTGAGGCTGTTAAATGGGAATGTGCTGTTCCACAAGGCAGCAACCCTGGTGTGAATGGAAGCTGATGTCCTTCCCAGCTTCTGTGGTGTGTAATTTTGTTCCCTTTCAGTGTGCCTGGGGCAGGTGATGGGGGTGGAACAATAAGCTTTCAGGCCTCAGTGCTTTTGTGGAGCTTTGTTCTTTGTGTCAGGAATGTTCTTGTATGACCCACCTTCCTTCTAGGGCTGTGTTCACATGCACACACTGTAATGCTGCTCCTTCTCTCCTGCTCCAGCATGTGTGCTTGGATGATTGACACCTTTGGCAATGAGGAACAGAGGCACAGGTTCTGCCCATCGCTTTGTAGCATGGAAAAATTTGCTTCTTACTGCCTTACTGAGCCAGGTGAGCATTTACCAGCAAAATCTCCCTCACTCCTAGCAAGGTTTTACTGGAGCCAGAGGCAGAATGCTTCTTTTCACATTCTCTTGTGCAATCACCAGAAGTTCAAAAGGGGCAGTTGATGGTTGGTGAATACTTGTGGTACAGACCCCAGTTCTGGGTATGAATCCCAGGACAGCTTAAAGGCTCCGTCTTCAAAGATCTGCTTCATTGGCTGCTCCCTTACCTCCCAAATAGGAAGTGGAAGTGATGCAGCTTCCCTGCTGACCTCAGCTAAGAGGAAAGGGGACACCTATGTCCTGAATGGCTCCAAGGTACTTTTTTGCTCCTCTTAAAGCTGCTGGATGGCACTGCATGCACAAAGGGTCCTGGGTCTCACCATCCTTTTCGTTTCCTTCTGTCTCCTCATCTCTGTTCCCCACACTGTGACATCCTCTGCAGGGCGTCCACCAGAGCTTAGCACAGTTGGGTCCCTAAATGCCTCCTGGCAGTGGAGTCTTTGTCCTTCCACTTCACCCCTCCATTCTTATACCCTGGCTGGTGCTGCAGGCTCCCAGTTAACATCCAGCAGCCAACCCTTTCCTGTTGTACCTTACTGCAGGCTTTCATCAGTGGAGGAGGCGACACGGATATATATGTGGTTATGTGTCGCACAGGAGGCCCAGGCCCCAAGGGCATCTCCTGTGTGGTGCTGGAGAAGGGGACACCAGGCCTCAGCTTTGGCAAGAAAGAGAAGAAGGTAAGAGCCTTGCTTTTTATTTCCTGTGAGGGAAGAGCAGGACAGAGATGAGCTCATCTGCAAAGAAAGCACCAGGAATCTTCTGTTGAATGGGACTAGAATCAGCTGGGATGTTTTTTTCCAAGCCACGTCCAATTTTGATGAAGTTTGCACAATAACATTCACTTGCTAAATGAAGGATTTCAATCTCAGAAATGCTCTGCTCAAATACACTCCAATTTCTAGCTCAGCACACTGACACCAAACCACAGGCTCTGAGGTGCTCTTGCAGCAGCTTGGCAATGAGATCAAGGGGTTGAGAGCAGGCTGGGCATTTCTGTGCTGTGAGATGGATGCGTGCTGCTCCCCAAGCATTTGGAAAGTACTCTTTTTTTTTTTCCCTAGGTGGGGTGGAACTCTCAGCCAACTCGGGCTGTGATTTTTGAGGACTGTGTTGTTCCTGTTGGCAACCGGCTGGGAGCTGAAGGGCAGGGCTTCAACATTGCCATGAAGGGTCTGAATGGAGGCAGGATAAACATTGGTGAGAACAACAGACAGCAGAGAGACAAGTGAGAAGGGCAAGGTTATATTGCTGACTCTGCATTAGTTTCATGGTCACTCTGTGTTCTCATTTTCTCCCACCAGCTTCTTGCTCATTAGGAGCTGCTCATGCCTCTGTTCTTCTGGCTCAGGAACATCTCACTGTCCGCAAGCAGTTTGGGGAACCCCTAGCAAACAACCAGGTAAACTCTCTACTAGATTTGCATTCTGTAAACTGTTCTTTGTCTCATTCTGGCTGAACAAACAGCTAGAGGCAGACGTTCTCAACGTGTCAAAGGTAAACCTGAAGGGAGATCAGAGATCAAAGTCAGGAATGTGCTTTTCCACAGTAAGAAAGCATGTCAGGCATGAGACCCGCCTGCAGATAGCGGAGATGTGGTTCAGGGCACTCTGAAGATGCTGACCTCATCTTTCCCTTGCTGGCAGTACCTGCAGTTCAGGCTGGCGGAGATGGCGACGCGCCTGGTGGCCGCACGGCTCATGGTGCGCAGTGCTGCACGGGCTCTGCAGGACGGACGGGAAGACGCAGCCGTGCTGTGCTCCATGGCCAAGCTGTTTGCTACTGATGAGTGCTTTGCGGTAGGTTACTCATCTGAAGTGGAATCTTGGGAGATCCAAGCACGTTCATGGAGCCAGAAGCCTCGTTTCAGGACCAGGATATTTTATGGGACAGAGTTCTGCACTGGAGGCTGCACTGTTTGTGTCTCCACAGTTCAGATCTCCTGGCTTTCTGCACAACTTTCTAAAGGACCAAGGAAGGACACAGGATAGGCAGCAGAGCGTTCTCATTTTCAAAGGGTAACACACATGTTACATGCTGATAACTCCTAGCTAGTGAATGGTCTTTCCTAGACCACTCAGAAATCAATCATTATCACAAAATATCCCCGAAAAAAGAAAGCAAGAAGAGAGAAAAATAAATAAAAGTGAAGTCTGTGCTATGACACTTCTTAGATTAGTTTCATACAGACATATTTTCTCAGCATTCTGCACTTTTGCTGCCTGTTGGGTTGTACATCTCATGTTGGTAGATGAAGATACATGGAGTCACGTTTCAATAGAAATCAAAGCCTTGAACAGATTCCTCAGCTGACTGCCACTAGGTGGTGATCTGGTGATTTGGTTTTTCTATTAGTAGCAGCATGGAAACGCAGCAAAACCTGCCTTTGTTAAGTAAAGCCTTTTTTGGTTACTTACATGCTGTATTATTCACATAACTGCACCATTAATGTGGAACAGCACATAGGTAAGATGACAGCACTGAGAGCAGCACTGATGGCAACTGAAAGCTCCTTGCTGTCACACCAGACTGCTAAGAGATGAGATTAGGTGACCAGAAAAAAATAAATGAGCCCAGGTTCCTGGGTTCTTACTGTGCTTCTGCTGCTGACTTGTCCTCAACACCACGCAAGTCACTTCAGCAGCAATGCTGTCTCCACAGATTTGTAACCAGGCTCTCCAGATGCACGGGGGCTATGGCTACCTGAAGGATTATGCGGTGCAGCAGTTTGTGCGAGACGTCAGAGTCCACCAGATCCTGGAAGGTAAAGGATGCTGTTAGCAGGCAGGGATTTGGCTGTGTAACAAGAAAGAACAGGCCTTCCAGGCCTTGCCACATGACTGATTCTAAGGTTTCAGAAGCTAGTTTTGCCCTGAGCTTGAACTGTGCCTGATATCACATGCATGCATCCCCCAGCCAAGAGCTCTGTGTGTAAAATCTCCAACTCTCTGGTGAAGTTGCCATGTATTTGAAGGGTCTTACAGCAGGGGGAGATCTCTGTCATGTTAGTGGTGCCTCCATCTAGTTTAATCTGATGACTCCCACCGACGAGTGCTGACACTCCCCAGCAGTTCCCATTTAGTCTTTGGCTTTCTTTCTCTTCCAGTGTTTGGGCACAGCTGCGTGTGCAGTGGCCTTTTCTAATCTCAGTTTGACTTCCTTCCCATTTTGTTTTCCCTTCTTTGAAACCCATCCACGTAAAACCAAGGCGCCATGTAGGGATGTCAACTTTCCTGTGCTTTCTGCGTGCTGTCCATGTGTCACATAGCAAAGCAGTGAACTCAGCTGCTCACACAGCTCGTGTGCAGCTCAGTGTTTGGTGCCCTGCCAGTGCCCAAATAAAAAGAAGCACTAGCATTTCTGAAGGCTTTCCTGAGCAATGCGTTAGCACTTTGTATGTCAGCCTGCTACCTCAATGCCACCTCAGGTGCTCCCCTCGGGGAGAGGTTTTCTGTGCAGATCAGGGAAGAACTTTGTATGCCCCCACTGGCTGCAGAATCAGAACATCTCTTAACCATCTTTTGCATCCTTGACCCACTGCAGGTACCAACGAGGTGATGCGGATGATTGTGGCCAGGAACCTGTTACAGGGGTGAAGCCAGGAGCAAAATCCCGCTGTGGAAACAGCCTGCCTGCCTTACAGCTGGGCAGCACCCATACAGCCACAGCTGTGCTCTGTGCCTGGCGTTGTGCTGTGCAGCCTGAAGATGTCAATCACAGCTCCGAACAAGAGCCTCTGTCCCCAGATCCTGGCTGTGGGCTGCCATCCATCCTCCATGGAAGGAGATCCTGAGTTGGGACATAGGAGCTGCAGGCAGAGCTGGAGGCGCAGCGTGACCGCTTGGAACCATTCTACCAATTAAACCTTAATTCAAAGGAACTAATCGCTCTGCTTAAAACCCCATCCTGGAGGCGAGGGGCAGCGCTGCACACCAGCTAACCACGAGCACAGCCCTCTGACCCGCAGCAGCAGCGTTTATGGAGAAGCTCCTGCTGCTCTGCAGCACTCCTTGCATCCCTGCACGCAGCCCAGCACGGAGCCCTCGGATCGGAGCTCCGGCTGCGGGAGTACAAATGTTGGCAAATCCAATTTCTTCCCCGCAGTTCTAATCAGTAAAGCTGCGATGGTAAATTGATCAAGTTCTGGTCGTTTTCTCGCGCAACGAGAGGGCTGCAGGCCGGACCGCGCCGCCCGACTGACGACTGACTGACTGACTGACTGACTGACTGACTGACTGACTGACTGACTGGGGCCGCTGCGCCGCGCGCCCTCGCCCCACCCTGAGAACGAGCCAATCATCAGCGCCGCTCAGCGAATGGGGCGGGGCACGGCTGCGCGCAGCCAATGGAGGGCGAGCGGCGGGCGGAGCGGCCCAAAGCCGCGCTTCGGGTGGGGGGGGGGGCGCGGCGGCGGCGGCGGCAGCGCTGGTGGCGGTGCGGCGCGGTGCGGCGGGGCCGCGGGCGGCCGCCATGTGGCCGTGCGGAGGGCGGCGGCAGCGGCGGTTCGGGGGCGTCGCGCTGCTCCTCCTCGTGCTGTGGCTTCTGGCACGCAGGTGAGAGCCGCCGCGGCCCCGCCGCTCAATCGGTGCTGAGGGCCGGGGGAAGCGGGCTTGGGGGCGGACTTGGGGGCGGGCGGGGCCGAGAAATGAAGGTTTAGATTAAAAATAATAATAACAATAATAATAATAATAACTAACAATCGTCAATTTCTTTCCGATAATGGGGAGCTGCGCCCAAGCCGTGCGACGGCCCCGGGTTCGAGGCCACCTGCGGCCGTGCTGAGCGCACCTGAGCCCCGCAGGAGCTGGGAGCTGCCGATGGGCGCAGCGCTGTGAACTTTGTGCAGCACGAGAATGAATTGGCCGCTGCTTTATGGGCGCTCAGGGGCGGGGATCAAAGGAACATCTCCGGTTATCGCAGCGCACATCGGCTGTTAGGTGCTCGCCCAATGGATTGGGCTTGAAATAAACACGGCGGTAAAATGATAACTATTTATTGCCTGCTGTGAAAGCGCTGGGTGCTGAAGGCGTGCCGCCCGTTGACCTCATGCACTGCATCAGAGCGCCCATGGATCCGTCCTCTGCGCATCGATCTGAGCGCTCTGCCGGCCGTCGTCCGCGTGTGTCCGTGTCATTGCGAAGCGATGGCGGTGGGAGCACGGGAGTCTGGCTTCACCGAGAGTGGATCCATTGGACGCCGTTGGTTGGCACGGAGCGTTGCCCCGTGGCTCGGCTCACCTGAAAGTAAAGCACTCTGAAATGCGCTGCTGGTCACTGCCATGTGGGCACGAGAAGGCAGCTGGAAGCTTTCACTTTTCTGAAGTCAAAAGAAGCCTGAAATAAACAACAAATTCCTCTTGGGCAGCTCTAAGTAGGGCTTAGGGATTAGCTGTAAAGTCCTTTGTCCTCTGAAGCGCATCCTTTAGTGTTGCCAAAGACAGCTCGTAGCCCCCGGGCTTTATTCCCCACTTCTGACTTTCTTTTCCAGCATTCTCCCCATCCTGAGCACATGGTGTAGGGCGATAAACAAACTCCATCACACCTGGGGTGCAGAGAGGACCTCAGTCCTCCCAGGCCTCTTTGGTGACAGAAGCTGCTGGAGCTGGGAGGTGGGAAACTCGGAGGGGACTTTTCAGCCAAGTTATGGCCAGGATTAAGAAGATGAGATTAAGTGATTAGTTTATTTTTATCTGGCCACATATGCTTCCTGAGCACCGTGTTCCTTCTGCCTCCGGTGACACTGTTTGCATTGGCGCTGTGTGCAGGTGTAATTCAGGGCTTTGTCTGGCTCATGAACAGATTTGATGTATACTGTTTTCCAAAATTGGAGCTTCACATCACCTGAACTTTTGAGCTTCCTTCCTCAGGCTCCCCCAACCAGTTCCTCAGGACAGTGCTGTTGCTCCTCAGCCTTAAGTCATCATTCCCTGGCTGTGCTCAGCTTCTGGTGGTGGGCATTTCTGATGCTTTTCCTATCCAGGCAGTCATCCTTTCAATACGACTGCCATTCATTTCATGCTGATTTCTTCTTCTTTGCAGCTGTGCTGTCTTCACAAAAGTTCTGCTGTTCCTGTACCACCTTCTGAATGGGATACATTACTAAGTCTTTGCTCAACACCATTTTCTGTAAATGATTTGATAAATGCATGAGTACTCATTGACTGAAAGCAGTGAGTTCTAACCTAGACTTGCTTTTCCAGGTATTACCCATGCCTGCCGCCTGTTGTTTCAGAGCCCTGTGAGAATGCTGTTGTACACAGGTACTCTGTGCTTGCCAGCCAGCCCTGCCATATGTGGGAAGCCCTAGATTTAGTTCCTTGTAGTGTCCCTGTCTCATGCTGGAGGACAGGTAATGGCTGCAGGCTCCTGGGCAGTAATCCCTGTAGGCTGTGAGCTCTGAAAACCTTCACCCTCTGCTAACACCCGCTCTGCTCTTAGTATAGAACACAGCCAGAGGCTGGGGCATTTTCCTCTCCAAATGTGACTTTTTCTGAAATGTGTGGGTTGCTGTTTTCTTGAGACTGGAATTCATTTCTTGCATCTGGCTGTGATGATGTCTCAGTGGAACAAGCTACTATTGTCCAGCTCTGTTGTGTATTCATGTATGGAACTGGGGTGGTCTGATGGAGGCACTGTGGCTGCTTTGGATCTGGACTAGCTGATAAGAAGGTTGTTTTGATTCAGCCAAAATGAACTGGGGAGCAGTGCGAGGCAATAGGAGTAGTTTCCTGCATGCAGGAACTGACCTGAATGGAGCTGTGCTATAAGCATTCCAGCCAGTAAGTGCTTCAGAACCCGACGTCTCATTTGGTCTGGTTCTTCATTAAGGAATGCAGGCGGACGTAAGTTTGTGATGACAGCAGACGCCGTCTTTCCTGAGTGATGAACTGAATCTCCCTTTAAACTGAGGGGGTGACGCGACGAATCCCTCGTAGGAGGACGTGCTCCTTTGCTGCAGGCTGGCTGCTCACCTTTCCCCCTTTCTCTTCCAGGTTTAACTGGAGCGAGCTGGTCCCGCTGCGGCTGTGGGGCAGGACGCTGGGGCTGCAGACGGAGCGCTCGCAGTTCCTGTTGGAGGGAATGCCTTTCCGTATCTTCGGAGGTTCAATGCACTATTTCCGAGTCCCCAGGGAATACTGGGAAGATCGCATGCTGAAGATGAAGGCGTGTGGTCTGAACACCCTCACAACGTAAGTGTGCTCGCTCCTATCCCTGGGATATGTGCCTACAGCCCTGATGGCTGCTGGGGATGTGGTGGCGCCTGGTGATGTCTGTTGGTACTTGCCATGGCAAAAGATGAGTTTCTTGTCCTGCCAGCCCCTTTAGCATCTGTCTGTGGTTTACACAGCTGCAGTGTCTTCAAATTTAGGTTGTCGCTTAAATGTAGACAGTGATTGCTGTTCCTCTTTGCTGATCTCACTGTGTTTGGTGGTCTTGAGAAACTCAGGTACTGCAGAGTACAGGAAAAGAGTGCAGCAAGGAAGGGGCTCATGACAAAAAGGAAAGAGGCACAGATAATATTTAAGTAGGGACTTTGTAATGTGTGCATTCTGTAATCCCTGAATCTGTTACTAAGAAGTGGAGCACGCAGCTTTTTTTCTTCTGTGCTTCACAAACACAGCGCTTCGTTGTCACTGCCCTGACTTTGCCTTTCAGGTATGTACCATGGAACCTTCATGAACAAACACGAGGGAAGTTTGACTTCAGTGAGAACCTGGATCTGGAGTATGTGGTGCAAATATTGTCATTAAATACTGGGGGGAGGGTGTGCGTGTTGGTTCTGGGTGAAGATAGCATTTCCAGCTTCTGAAGCAAAGCCTTGCCTTGGTCTGGTGATGGAGACCATCACTTCTTCCCCTGCTTCCCAGACCCCTGGGAGCTTACAAATTTAGCATCAATCCAGTGTAATCATTTCACCTAGCAATTCCTTTCTGGTTCTGGTACCTAAATTCTCATGGTGATTGGTGTATTAGGGGAACTTGGAGTAGGGATGCTGCAGTCAGACAGTAATCACAGTGTCTGCATCTCTAGGGCCTTCCTTTCCCTGGCAGCTAAGAATGGGCTGTGGGTGATTCTGCGTCCTGGACCTTACATCTGCTCAGAGTGGGACCTCGGTGGCCTGCCCAGGTAAGTGCAGGTGAATGCTCATCGTGTTGTTGAACTCTGCTGTGGAATAAAGATAGTAAGCCTGCAGATGTAATCCTTTTATTTTATTTTTGGTGGGGGGAGGAATTACGTTGTAAAACAACAGCTGTTATGACATAATGGTTACAGCAGGAAAACAGAATTGAGGAAATCTGTCTTCATTGCTGTTGCAAGTTGACTGTCTTCATAATACAATCAGTAGCATCTGCAGCTTGATGAAAGGATTCGTTTAATCTCAGGTCCATTTTAAAAGTCCTGCTGGAAGATATGTGTGATCTGACAGGCAGTGATAAAGTCCTAAGGTCCTGTAGCTTCTCCGAACTCCGGCTGTGTTTTCTCCTAAAGCACACTGCTTGTTGGTAGGAGCCCTTGGGAGCTGAGCTGAGTACGTCAGTACTGAGGCTTGCTTGGGTACTGGATCCCAGTGGAACCAGTGCCTGGTTACACACCTCTTGTTTTCCTTCAGTAGAGACACGTGACGAAACTTGGGGATTCTTTCTTTCAGTCTTTTATTTATTTATCTTTTCAAAATGCCTTTTGTCTCCTGCACGGTTCAGGTACAGAACTTTGAAGGTGATTTTTGTGAGTTCACTGAGCTGGATGTCTTCCCAACCTCTGAAAGCAGAACTCACTGATGCCTTTTGCAGAGGCAGGGGAGGTGCAGTCTTCCTCTGCTTATATTGTTACAGCAGTACATGCTTCTGCTCTTAGACTGCCTGTTTCTGTGTTAACCCCCAAACAGCCAACTAAATCTTGTAAATCAGCAGAAGAGACCATGGGAACAATTACTGGAACCATTGATTTGAATGATGATTGGGGTTTTATGAGAGAGCACTTAGCTGTAGGGTGCCTCTGGGGATACGGGCAATTCTGGAGTAACCTTAGAGTGATAAGCTTACCCTTTTGTACTTGTTGGTTTGCTCTTGAATAATCCCCTCTATAGTTATCACTTACGCTGTTGCAAACAGCACATGAAGAGCAGGCAGGATTGTTTTGCCTTCTGCATTATCTACATACAAGCGTCTGCTGCAGCAACTTTGTTTCTGCAGCCATGTTTCTGAAGTTGGAAGCACCCACCATAACTTAACATTCAGGTTTTAGCTTGTGTGCAAGTAGAAAAACTTCCTTTGCCTTGCAACCTGAGCGTGTTTTGGTTGGGCAGAAGCTTAAGAGAGAACAGAGTTAAGCAGAGTTAAGATCACGTCATTGGTGACTCCCTGTGTTGTCCAGACCTGCACTGAGAGCTTAGCCAAGTGACACAGGAGAATCGGTTATTCCTGCCCAAAAGTGACTTGCTGTCAGTGAGTGGTGTTTCCTCTAGCAGCCTGGACTTGACACGAGGCTTTAACAGATCCTGTTTGCTGGTTTTTTCGTAGTTGGCTGCTGCAGGACCCAGAGATGCAGCTGAGAACGACATACAAGGGCTTCACAGAGGCAGTGGATGCCTATTTTGATCGCCTCATGCCTATCGTAGTCCCTCTTCAGGCAAGTACAGCCATTGCCCCTTTGTACACAGATGAGTGTCGGGCTGTGTCACAGCAGCAGGTCGAAGCAGTGACAAATCTACCAGCTTCACTTGGGCAACCCCTGTTTGCTGTAGTTGCCCATGTCAGCTCTGCAGTCGGAGACGTTTGGTTGTGCTGGGAGGGTTGTGCAGATGTGTGCATCTTTTCTGTAAGCCAGCACTGCTGTGGTTCTGCTCCTTCTGATTAGAAATCGCAGTGAACATCTCCCTTCTGTTTCCAACAGTACAAGAGAGGAGGTCCCATCATTGCAGTGCAAGTGGAGAATGAATATGGTTCCTATGCCAAAGACCCAAACTACATGGCCTACGTGAAAATGGTAATGTTGGCACATTTACTTGTTTCTGTGGTGAGTCCCACTCAAACCACCTTCCTTGCAGTACTTTCTTCTGAGTAAATTTGACCATGCCTTTGGGAAGCCTTGAAAGCATCAGTGCTAAATCCATCTAGATTTTCCATGGTACTTCTTTTGGCTACACCTCTCACTGCTGACAGTCTGAGTTCCTGTGTATTCAAGAGAAGAGGGTAAGAGAAATGGAGGAGTAGCCATCATTCATAGCTGGCCTTGAAGAAGCTGTCTCCTGCTAATCCTGCTTTGCTTCTCTTGGACAGCATCAAAGAAGGGTTTCTCCATTCCTAATCTCGTGTAATCTGAAGTTCAGCATCAGGAAGGTTAATTTACCCAAAGGAAGGTTAATTTTACCTAAGTCTCCCTTACCCTTGTCAGTTGGATTGGACTGCTCCCTGCCTCCAGGCTATGTGATGAAGTTGGCCAGTACCCAAGGAGGGAGATCTAACATGAGTCAGGCCTGCTCACTCTTCCCCAGTACAATAGCAAGGCAGGAAGTAACAGATCAGCAGTCTGTCTTACAAAGTTTTTTGTTTCTTGGTTTCTTTTCATCGAATACCTGAAGTGTGACAGTAGAGAAGAGAGGTTGTACGTCCTATGAACTGCGTGTTCCCAGCATTATCAGGTCTTTTTGAGACCCTGTGGGTGTACAGGTGTTACCCTGAGGTTAGTTCTGGTGCAGGTCATCTCCTTGTTCCAAGAATACGGAGGCTCTTCAATCAAGGCAGGAGTCCTGATCTGCCCAGGGTGCCTGCTTCTGCACTAACTCTACCTCCTGGAGTGATTTCATACTGCTGGGAAAGATATATAGCAAGAATGCATACAAATACGTTAGGGTTAGCTGCTGACCTCAACTGATAAAGTCAAGATTGCCTCTTTTTATCTGCGTTGTTTTGCTCCTTGTTTCCCATGCCCCGTGACAAGCAAGTGGGTCAGTGGCTTTCAGGGCCCCGGATGAATGGGGCACAGAGATTGTTGTGTCTGAGCAGCGTGCCAGCTCCCTTCTTACTTTTCCATTTCTCAGTGACGAAAGAGCTTGTGATGTTCCATAGACTTGTCAGAACAGATAACGTTTCCTCACCAGGCCTGTGGGTGTGTTTTTGTGGTGCTGCTTTGTTGTATGCTAGAATTGTGCACAGCTTACAGCTGAGGAAGTGCAATGCTTCCAGAAGAAGCTGTGGGAAAGCTGGATGTGTGCAGGACTTCCTTGGATTCAAGTGGTGCTTTGGGCCCTGAGCTCCAACAGCAGCAAGTAGATCACACCTGCACTTAGCAAGCAGTGCAATTCACACAAAGCCTGAAAATCTGTCCTCCTCTCACTCTGCTGGGCCATCTCAGGCCATGAGAGGGTGTGCTGGCAGTGACCTGAGGTTAGTTGAGCACACACCTGTGACTGCCTCAGACACTGCTGCTATTCCTGGATTCTGTGCTGCGCACTGAAGTCTTGCAGTGCATTTCAATGCCTTCCAGCTCTGCTGTTTCCCCATGCTGCGCTTGTATTTCAATGGAAAGGATATTTAAAAAGGAAGAGACTTAGCTCTAAATGCTTAAAGAGTTATCCTAAAACTTACTAGAAATTCCAGTTCTGTTATCAGATCCCAGCATCCGTTTGGGTATTGATGCAGCGATGACAGATCGATAAACTAAACACGTTTTTTCCACCCTGAATTGAATTTGTCATCTCTAACATAGATTGTATGTGATGCTCAGGTCTCTTCTGCACAGTGTGTGTGGGTGTGTGCAACGTGCAGAAGGCTGTTTAAATGAGCAGCAGGTCGTAACGAGTCGGCACACGTGCTGTGGGTGCTCGTATCACCATTTGGCAGTTCCTGGTTTGGTATTAAGGAGGGTGAAGGCGTGTGTTCAAAGCTCCTTGGAGCTGCTGGAGTTCCTCTGACTGCAGCTGTACTGAGAAGAGGGGTTAAGTTGCTACTAGCAGTTCCTAATCCCTCTTTCAAACATCAGCCACAGTGCGAAGGGACGAGGGTGAGAGAGCACTCCTGGTGGGAATAGCATGCGTGTGCATGCATTCTAACAAAGCTGGGAGTGCCGCATACAGCGCTCTGTGGTACTGAGGAACCCATCAGTTCTTTCAGATGTGATTATCCAAGAACCCCAGCTGTCCTGTGATGGATATGCTCACTGGCAAACGGGCATTTTTCTCCTATTAGTTTCTATTGTTAGACAAAGAGATGGTGACAGCGTGCTTTAACACTGCAATATCCTGACAAATACAGAGCTCGGGCTGTTAACGCTGGCTTTTCCTCTTTTTAATGCAGGCTCTGTTAAGCAGGGGGATTGTGGAGCTGCTGATGACCTCAGACAACAAGAATGGGTTATCATTTGGCTTAGTGGAAGGAGGTGAGAGCTCTTGGGAGAAGCAGGTGAGGCTGTTCCTTGGGGCAGCGGATGAAATTGAATGAAATTGCATTGAAGGAGAGCAGCTGCTTTGTGGCTGTGGCCAGAGCTCAGCCCTGGGTGGCTGCAAACATGCAGAACAACAGCAGTCCCTTCTCAGAAAGGTTTATTTCCCAGTGCATGGTGTAGCAGTGATTGCAGGATTGCCCCACACGGAGGCAGCCTCTCTGCTTTTGAGGGTTCTGAATAGGTGCAGATGAAACACCTCGCTGCTCCTGTGTCACACCAGGCAGTGCTTTAATTCTTTTGGAGCACAGCAGTTTCCAGCTGTGACCACGTAGGGTCACCCTCTCACTGCAGTCCAGGAGGTGTGAAACACCCCATCCAGCCTTCAGCACCTTCTGCAGGAGTGTTTCCAGCTCCGAGCTCCATCATGCTCAGAGTTACCTTTTCCAGCATGCTGCACACTGAGAGCTTTTTGATTCCTCTGTGGGCACAGCGAGTGACAAGAAACTCGTGCCTTATAGCTCTGGTTCCCATCTGGGCACTGATGGGCACCAAAATAAAGCTCCAGGTTCCCTCCAGGCCAAAGCTAAAGCAACGTGATGGAAAGCTGTGTGCATGGGAGCATTGCCTACTGTGGAAAGGTTGAATAAGGCTTTGGGCCTGGTTCTCCATCCCTGTCCAGTGTTGAATGGTGTGCTGTTAATCTGCACAAGGAGCAGCATTAGGCATTGCCTTCAGGATTGCAAACTAATGTATCACATCAAGGCTAAATCTACATTTTGTTTTGTTCTCGTGTTGTGTTTGCCTGTGCTGAATTCTTCAGCTCAGCACACTATATAGATCAGCCCATTAGGTTCAAGGTATATATAGAGAGAAGTAAGCTTTTGCTTCTGTAAGTATTCTGTTTGAAGTGCTCTGTCTGACACAACTGGGGCTGGATCCCATGCCGGCTCTTTTGTAAGAAGTCACTTTTTACAAGAGAATCACACTACTGCTCCTGCAATTTCAAAGTTTTTTGGGGAAAACGGAGTGACTGAGGTCTAGAAAGAATCTGGATAGGTGCAGATGAAACACCTCACTGCTCCTGTGTCACACCAGGCAGTGCTACTGCCAGTGAGGTTAGGCATGAGATGAACATTGCTTCCATCAGATTAAAGGGCTGGAAATAGTTCTTCTTTTATTGCTTTGTTTGAATATACGCTAAATGAGCATCCCAGCAAATGAAAACGATTCTAGCATTGTTAGGGGCTGGGACACTGACAGCAGGTCGCTGTGTTGCCAGCTCTTGCCTCAGCTTTTGCAGCGTGCAGCACTGCTGGCTCCCCTGTGCTGCATGGGGCAGGAGCACACAGCCATCTTCCACTCACAGTTTCTGCCTGGTTCACTCCCACTGCAGTCCCTCTCCCCATCCCCACAGACATCACAAGCAGTGAGATTGCCTGGGTAGCCATTCCTGCAGCTAAAGCCTGGGAGGTTGGTGTGGCATCCACAGATGACACTAATAATAAGTTTGCCTTTATGTGGTGCCTTTTATCTGCGGATCTCCAGGTGCTTTACAGCCTCTAATTAAAGCTGATGAGGCACTCTGATGCTCTCTTCCTTGTAGCTCTGAATGCTGTGGCTGAGAACACAGCCTGCAGGTATTCCACTGTGTGCTGTGGTCCCCTCAGGTCCCACATGCTCAGTGAGGACTTTGATGGGAAATTCTTGGGGAGGTGGTTCAGGTGATATTCCAGTTATCTCTGGGCTGATGCATGAGTCCATGCATGAGAGCATTTTGCAAGTGTCTGAATTGGTAACAGCTTTTTCTTTTCTTGACAGCATTGGCCACTGTTAACTTTCAGAAGTTGGAACCTGGTGTACTGAAATACCTGGACACGGTGCAGGTAAGATGCAGAAAGACTCTGTTTGTCTAAAGACAGCTTATCTCAACAGAAAATTAGTGCTCCTTCTGTTGGAAGACAATATTCTTTGGGAGGATAGTTGGAGTTTTTGTTACTCTTTGGGTGCAAGCAGCAAGCCCTTTATTACTTGGGCTTTAATGACAATTAGATCCACAAAAGGGTCCTACATAACAAATTAGAAGGTATTGAAGGGCTATTAGTCCAGCTACTAGAGTATGGCACAATTGCACCCACTGCTGTAAAACAACAGGGCACTGACATCTGGTGATGGATGTGATTTGTCACAAAGCCACAAGCTGCAATAAACTGAATTATTTCTCTTTCCTTGGTTGAATTTGTAGGTCTGCCTGCGTAGATCATCTTTAGTGCCTAACAGATTCGAGTGCCTAGTAATTCTTTTCTGAATATTCAGTGATTGATTAAATAATTAAAATGAGCACGCTTTGGCAGGAGAAGGTGCTCTCCACGAGGCTGTTTGGCAAACATGTTTTCTGTAGTGACAGTGCAGTGTGTACCAGTGGTAAGGACAAAAGACCATCCAAAGCACAAAGCTGGTGGAGCAATCTGGTCTCTGCATAAGTTGCCTAACAAGAGCTCCTGTGGATGTTATTATATGTGTATCTGATCCCTAAGAAAAGTAACTGTCAAACAGGGATGCAGCCGTGTTGCTTTCTCTAATGCCCACTTCCATTGCTTACTCCACTTTCAAGTGTTGATGCCCAATAGCATCCTACTTTGCAGTTGCCCTTCCTCCAGAAGGTCGCTGCTCTTTTCCCCAGGCTCTTTTATCCTGGTGCTGTGCAATCCCTCAGGAGTCAGTTTGAAGGCTGTGGTCCTCAGATGCTGACTAAAGTTCCCAGCAGCACCTTCCAGCAGTGCAGTGCCCTTGCAGCCCTCCGAGCAGCCCAGCCTACTTGGCATTTAATGTTTGCTGCAGAAATGCATTCACACGGAGTGTATTGCTTGAGCACCTCTAATTCCCTGCACTGTCAGAGATGTGACTCAGTGTGAAAAAAGAGGTAGGGAATTGCTTGATGAGCAGTTGATGCTGAAAGTATCTTGTGTGATGCTGGGGTGGCAAGGCAAGAGCAAATTTTGATTTTTAGTGACAGGTTCTTTCTCTCCTTGCGTTCTCTGTCCTCTTCTCTCCCTATTGCTCTGCGTGCTCCAGATGTCAGCCTGGGAAGTTCAGAACAGCTGACATGTGCCCCTGGCCGCGATCGATTCTATTCTGATCTCTTCCCCTGGCTTTTGCTCAGTCTGTGAAATGCAGCCTTACTGTTGGCGTGCTGAGAGCTGAATCCCATCACTAACTTCTTTTTTGTCTTGTTCAGACAAAAGAGATTCTGCTTTGTGTGCTTCTGCTTTCTTCAGGTCCAGGAAAATTCCACCACACACAGCAAATGAACAGAGGGCACCTTTCACACAAACTGAACGCATACAGAAAACACAGCCCAGCAAAAGCAGCTCCTCCACTGCCACACTTACTAATTAGGAGACAGGAAGCCTATCATTCATATTCATAAGGAATGTGAGGCTGTGTTACCTTTTCCTTGTCATGATCTCTGGTTCCAGAAGTCAGTAGAACTTCTTTGACTTGTTTACTGGGGATGGAGTGATTAAACCTATTACTGAGTGCTGGTCTGAACCTGGAGCAATTAGGTTATTACAGGCACCTGCAGTTGTTTTCTCCTAATGAAACATGAGTTTCTTTAATGCCACTTACCTTGGCTATTTCATGCGGCATCAGATAAAGCCCCTATCAAATAAATGGCCAAATTGCCTTGACTGGAAATAAATATCGTGAGCAGGGAGTGCAGTTGTTCTGTGCAAGGTGATGGGGCCAGGTGGAATTCTGCAGGAGCTGAGGGAGCTGGCAAGCAGTGAAGAATGGGAAGCAACTGCTCTGTGTGTAGAGCCTTTGTAATGAAGACCTAATTCCTGCAAAGGCTAATTTTTTCCTGCCAACGCCATATGCAGCATTAAAAAGGCATTAAGCTGCTAAGGTCTGCTGTTCCCACCTTGGCAAGCGCTGGCTGCAGTGCACCTGCAAGCCCTCAGCTGGCAGTGGCATAGCTGATAAGTAGACATTTATAAATGCCTATTTCTAGCAAAAGCTAAACACTGACAGTTGGTTAGACTTTTTTTTTGCTACAGCTCTACCAAACAACAATATCCAGAACTGGTGGGTATCACCTGATGGTGTGCAGTGGTTGCTGCCTCGTGCCTCTGGCTGCACTTTTCTGGTTTTGCTGCCATTTCTGGATTGCTGTCCCACACTGTCATGCTACTCACTGATTTACTTTTATTTTTTTGCCCACTTGAGGAATAAAAAGAGGGATGCATGCAAGACTCCCTTTGTCCATTGTAACTCTGTTTTTGTTTTGGTGCAGCGAGATCAGCCCAAGATGGTAATGGAGTACTGGACTGGCTGGTTTGATAACTGGGGAGGCCCTCACTATGTCTTCGATGCAGATGGTGAGCAGCACGTGGTATTGTAGAGGGGGGGCTTCTTCCTCTGCAAACAGTAACAGAAAAATGACAGAACTTTTTCAGATGCTCTGTCCATCTGTAACCTTTGCTGTGAATCTTTGTGAGTGACCAATGTCTCAGTGAACATATTGCTGTGCCCTGGGTTTTCTTCAGCAGTGCTGGTAAACAGCTTCTCTTTAATTCCTGTTTTTCAAAGCCAGCTTTCTTTCTGTTTCTCCAAGAGGGACGTTCTGAGCTTGTGCAGAGAACCAGACATCTGAAGGTATTAGCTAGGATGTGTTCCAAGGCCTCAAGCTGCTCTGTTGATGTTGAAAATGTAACAAGTGCTTTAAGTTCTCTCTTCCACCTCCTGAGCTGATATAAACCCCATTTTGCCAAAATATCATCTTCACTGAAGCTTTCTGCACCCCTCATCATAGTAACATCATTTGTCTACTGAATGAATGTTCTGGGAACAGGGCAAACCTAAGCTTCCTGCAGTTGTGACACCTGATAAGTACTCATTTTTACTGCAGTTTACAAGCTCGTTAGGAAGGAAATCTAGTACTAAAATAAATAACTCCACCACCTCAAGGGCATCTAAGACCTGTGTAAGTGTACTTTAATGCCTGTTTCATCCTCCTGCAGTTGTCTTTGTAATTGGATCATTGCTGTGCTGAGTTCAGGAGTATGACTGAGTAGTCCTGCTTAAGAGCAGAACTCCTGCCTGTGTCCATGAGTTTTACTTTTTCGCCTGTACAAGAGGTATATTTGCATGGATTAATCTACCCCAGTGTGCCAATGGGTGTGCTGCCCTTATTGAGGGCTAAATGCAGATCACAGTACAAATTGCTGTAATTACACAGGCATGGCTCACTGAGAAGGACCAGAATGTCTGAGTCTGCTTTACTAGAAGAGGTTTAGCCTAGCTTCTTGGTTTGTGGACTTCTTGGCATTGCCTTTCCTTTACAGAAATGGTGAATACTGTAGCAAGCATCCTGAAATTAGGAGCATCCATTAATCTCTACATGTTTCATGGAGGCACCAACTTTGGCTTCATGAATGGTGCTTTGAAGACTGATGAATACAAGTCAGATGTCACCAGCTACGGTGAGTTCTCTGTCACTTCCTTGCTCATGCACCTACTGTGAGAGTGCAGCTCAGGCTGCCCTTTGGGCTACTTAGAGTTGCAGAAGCACTTTGAAATAATCAGTGCAACCCCATGGTCACGGGTAGCTGAGCTGGAACGTAGCTCTGAAGCAAATGCTTATCTCAGAGGAGGCTTACTTTGATGTTTCCTGTTTGCAGACCCATTCCAGGCTGTGTCCCTAGGTACAGTGACATAGATCATAGAGTACAAGTTTCCTTAACTTGTCTCTTGCTAAGAGAATTGTTTTGGGCTCTCACTTCTTGAATGATGGTACGTGTGCTTCTTTTTCAGATTACGATGCTGTGCTGACAGAGGCTGGAGACTATACATCAAAATTTTTCAAGCTCCGACAACTCTTCAGCACAATCATTGGTAATTATAAATCCTAGAGCCAAAATACTGTTGCAGTCCACTGCACTAAATCAGAATATTCTAAACTGCTGGAGCCCTGTGGCTTTGATTGACTGTCTGGGAGCATTTTCCAAAAGATGGGAAGGAGGACCAGGGATTTGGGGTATTTAGTCTGTGATCAGCAGGCAGGTAGCACTTGGCATCATCTCACTGTACCCTGAGATGTATGGTGGCTATTTGGAAATAAATGCAGATCTGAAGGAAACACCACTGGCTATATTGTATCTCGTTATGTCTTAGTGTTTACTGTTCTGGGCCCAGACAAGTGGCAGTTGTTGCAGAATGACTGCAGTTCTTACTCAACCCTTGCACTTGTTTCACGTTTTTTTGGCAGCAGATACAGGGCTCTGTAATTCAGTGGAAAGATTGATCAGAAGAGGTCTGGAGAGGCCTTAGATCTGTGTCGGCTTTTTGCATCTGAAATAGTTGCTCCATCTTTCTTTCTGCATTGCAGGCCAGCCTCTGCCTCTCCCTCCCATGATTGAAAGCAAGGCGTCGTATGGTGCGATCCTGTTGCATCAATATATCTCTCTCTGGGATGTGTTACCATCACTGGTACAGGTAGTACCACCAATTTTATGCGCCTCAGCATGAAAAGTCATCACCTGTTAGCAGGGAAAGATCTGGCACTGGTATGCAGGGATAAGGATGTTTTGTCAAGCAAACCTATTTTCTTATCTTACGCTTTTTACTGCTGCTTTTGTTCTCTTGGAATTCCAGCTTTGCAACTCCTTGGCTCCTTTTTCTGGTACTTTGCCTTTACTGCTGTAGCTTTCATAGGGTCACAAGGGAGCTCAGGTCAGAACAGATCTCTGGGAACTCCCAGAGTGGATGTGATCTGTGGCAGAGTGGAATGCCTGTCTGAAGTGAATTGCCTTTATGTGACCTGTTGGTGCTAAGAGAGCACTTCTCCCATTCAACTTCTTTTTCCTTTGCAGCCCATTAAATCAGAGTTCCCAGTTAACATGGAGAACCTCCAACTAAATGATAGCAGTGGGCAGTCCTATGGATATGTACTCTACGAGACTGTCATATTTGGTGGTGGACACCTGCATTCTAGAGACCATGTCCGGGACCGAGCACAGGTGAGGAGCCTGGGGCCAACTTGCACTGATGTAAATGCTCTGACCTCAGCAGGTAGGCAGCAAATGGGTCGACCATGCAGTAAGATGTGATGTTTTTACATTAGAACTTGCTCTTTCAGTTCTCAGCTTAGTGCCATCCCTTTTCATTTGTAAATCAGCTTGAGGTCTGCTAAAACTCAGAATATCTTTAAATTTTGAATGCTCTGAGAAATGTTTTGAATCTTTTTTTTTTCCACCCAGACTGAATCAGTGAGAGAGTTGTGGACCCTAGGTTCTAATCTCCATTGGAGACAGTTTTCTCCCCAGATACTGCTCCGATAACCTACACAACACAAGACTGTAACTGATGAGATGCTGCTCTTGTCTCTTGTGCTCTGTTATGCAGGTGTTTGTGAACACCATGTATGTTGGTGAGCTGGACTACAACACGGTGGAGCTCTCCCTTCCTGAAGGACAGGTAACTTGGTGGAGGTTGCACACAGAACCAAAACCTCTAATAAGATGTAGCTCCCAAGAAGGCACCTCCCACCTCATCCATTTAACTAGCTGGTATGGTGCTCTGATGCAGAGGATGGTTGGTGTGCCCTAATGAGATACCATTTCACTAGTGGAACACGGCATGATTTCACTGCCAAGTTCTTCTTGCTGTGCACAGCCCCTTGGGTAAGGTGAGCAGGCATGAATACTCAGTGCTGCTCTTGAAGCTCATGGCAAAGCTACATGCCAAAAGCCTGCTCTATGTCAAACTCCATTTCTCCATCAAACTGGTATTTAAAAATTCAACAGGGGAAGAAAAGGAAAAACCTTTATGAGCAGGTTGAGACCATCAGTAAGCAATGAATTGCGACTGCCAGAAGTCCTGGTGCTACTTCCCCTCTTCAGCACTGCTGCTGACAGTTGTTTTCCAGGCATTAGTGCTGTGCACTGCTCTTGTTGATGCTCTCCCATTTCTTCTTCGTTTCTTCTTTCTTCACAGGGATTCAGGCAGTTAAGACTCTTGGTTGAGAACCGTGGTCGTGTCAATTACGGCCTGGCGCTGAATGAGCAGCGGAAAGGCGAGTTGAGTTTGTTGTTCATGGAGCCTCTCACTGTCCGAGATGCTTCTCTGGGTTTAAGTACTGTGAAACTGTCTTTCTTGTGTAATTTACAAACTGCAGACTGATGCAGCTGTGTTAGTTGTAGCCAAGGCGTGAGGGAGACGGGGGGAAATGGTGTGACAGAGGGAACCTGTGAGAACTGCTGTTCATCCCTCCCTGTCTGCAGTGATTGTAGGTGAAGAGTAGCGGCTGCTTGACAAATTGCATTAAGGCATCTCATTTTATAGGGCAGCAGTTGAACCCAAGGCCATCACTGAATCCTGCTCTGTTCGATTTTGCCAGGTGATGGAAGGGTACCCACTCTCTTGCTCTCTGAGCGTGTTACTTCACAGGGCAGGAAGGAAAAGACCTCTTTTAAACTCTGTCCTCCCCTGGGGTTTGATATTGGAGAATCACAGCATTTTAAAACTCACACAACGCACAGCATATTCAGGAGGAACGAGTTACACCCTGTTGAGCAGCATTTGCTGAAACTTTCAAGTCCATTACATACAATTGTGGAGCTGGAAGAGGTTGAAACCCCGGGATTCTATTTTAGTGGGGAAATGTATGCAAAAAGCATACAAGAAAGAATAATGGAGCGAGGCATGTGACTGTACTAATTTTGTTATACTGCAGAGTATGTGTATAAAGCCTCTACTTCTTGGGCAGGCTCAACTGCAGCCCTGCAATTAGGGGGCTCGATTAGGGCCTAGGCTCTGTTTGCTACGTGCAGAGTATCTAACAAGGAAGTGCTGGAGGGAAATTATTTCTTAAAGTATTTTAAGATCTTTGGATGAAAAACAGTGCATCAGCCCTGGGTGTGAGTGCTTCCCTGTGCTAAATTTTGCTGTTCCTATTAGAGAGGTAACTGATCTAGTGCTTTAACAAATCTCTACGTGGGCAGCTGACGAAAAACCAACAATAACAACAAAACCCCATCTGCTGTGCATGCCAGCAGTGTTTTCTGCTTGGAGGGTGTTTTAATGGCCTAGTGAGTTAAAGCGAAGGAGGGAGTGGAGAGGCCAAAGTATAGTAATGTTCTCCACTCAGTCTGGATGAGCAATGGGACCATATGGACTCTAATTCCATTGCAGAGCGTGGCTGCTTTCCATCTCCTGCTGTTCCTTGCATTCAGAGAGGAGAATCTATCAGTTTTAGCTGCTTTTCAACTCTTCATTACCCCCATTGCTCTTACAGGCTTAATTGGTGACATATTCTTGAATAAAACCCCCCTGAGGAACTTCAAGATTTACAGCCTGGAGATGAAACCTGACTTCTTGAAAAGGTTTGTGGGATTTAACAATTGTTCTTGCTCATTTGAAACCAACTGCTTAGCAGCAGTGCAGAATCTGGGAGGCAGCAGTTACACGTGTAACAGAAAGGCAACGCCATGTAAAAGTAGGTGAGTGAATCTGTGCCTTGCTAAGTTCCATGCTGATACCTTTATCCAAAACATTTCAGACCACAGTGCTGTTTTCTCCACATGGTTTAAGACAACAGATACCCCGTGGGCTCTGGCCAATGTTCCAAACAGACTATTTTGAGTTTTGTTAATGTCAGAAAATAACACATGTGCGTTCCCCAAGATAGCACAGCTCCCGCAACGTGCGTAGGAAGGAGGGAGAGGTGATGTGAAACCAAGCAGGCTTTTAAAAGAGGAAAAAAAATCAACATTTTGAAATTTTTAAGGACAGTCTTAACAGGTGCTGTGTGAAGGGGGTCTTTCTGAGGGGTGATGTGCAAAACCCGTGACTGCAGGGCAGCTTTGGCCACACCACAGCCACTCACTGGCAATTGCCCAGTAGCAGCAGAGCACAGCTTGCAGTGAGTGCATAGGAAGATGTGGCATTGTGAAAGGAGTTGTCATAGGCTTTCACTTGAATCGTTCAGTAGTGGTCATGCTGCACTGGATCAATAGATTCCCTATATCCAAGAGATGCAGTTGTAAGGGTTCTGTGGGACTTTGGTGCTCTGTGTTGGTTGTTCTGTTTGTCCTCTGCTTCCAGAGGGCAGCAGAGATGGTGAAACTCCATATTTCCTTTTCTTGCACCAAGGACTGGCATTTCAGTGGCATGGCAAGCATAGGAGAATGAAGACCAAGACATGTTCCACCTGTTCCTTTCAGCTAGGTGCTTGCTAACAGCATCACCATTTTGCAGTGCGAAAGATATTGCCTTCAGCACTACCAGCAGGAAGTAACTCCTTCCATCAGGCATGGAAGGAAACTGCAGCCTTGCTGTGTGTAACAGATCCCATCCACTGCTGTAAGCAGGGCTCTGAAATGATGCTGAGGCTGTGTTGGAACTGGGTGCTGCCCAGCTGTTAGCTGTGCTTGGCCGTTCTCTTTCAGCTTGCGGCACACTGCTGGATGGAGCGCAGTCCCAGATTACTTTGTTGGTCCAGCTTTTTTTCGTGGGAAGCTGTGGATAGAGCATCAACCACAGGATACTTTCTTGAAGCTACAGGCAAGTCCTTGTCCTTCCCCACCGTTTTTGATTCATGAGGGTTTGCAAAAGCTGGTTGAAGAGAGCCTTGTGTCACAGCTCTGAGCCAGTCAAGGCCACTGCCTTGTAGTCTTCCTCTGTGCTTTGAGAAAACAAATTATTTTGATGGTGCAAAAAAAATCTTCTAAAGCTGGCAGGCAATGCTGTTCTGTCTGCAGTGGCTTTAATGAGAAAACATGCAGTGCTGACGGAGCAGAGCTGCTAATGAATGGTTAGTCTTGATCACTGATAGGCAAGGGCTGTTTGTTTTCTACTTGCTGAAGAGTGATGGGCACAAAACATAAAGGAGGGGCAAGTTTTATCCCTACCTCCTTCTTTATAGACATGGCACAGGAAGGCAAGCAGAAAACCTGCAGAAAGTGACCGGAAAGAGTGCAAGTGCATTTCCTGTAAGGATGTTAGATACAGCTGCTTCACTAATTCTGTGTGCTGTCCTGATTCTAGGGCTGGGAAAAAGGAGTTGTGTTTGTCAATGGTCACAACCTTGGCCGCTACTGGAAAATTGGACCTCAGGAAACACTGTACCTTCCTGGCCCCTGGTTGTGGAAAGGGAGCAATGAGGTGAGAGGCTCTGATGTCTTGTGTGTGTGTATTGTTAAAGATCCTGCTCAGGGTCATGCACCAAAGATCTAGACAAATACAGTACATTAATTAGTTAGCTACAGCTGAAAACGAGGGCAGTAGTGAAGGAAGGAGACGTAGCTCCTCAGATCTGTGGAAATGAGGGGAGGTGCTGCTCTAAAGCTAAGAATGTGGCTCTGACAGTCATTAAGACATGACAAAGATCTCAGCTAAACTTCACAGTGCAGCATCAAGTTCAAAATCGAGATGAAGCCGATTTGATGCTCGTTCATTTTCTGCATTGTGCGGTGCTGAAGAATCAGAGTGACTGTTCCAAGTCATATTGATTGATCTCTTTAAATGATCCTTCCTTTCTCTGCAGTGATTGTATGCCCTTTACCCTTAGAAGTCGTTAAGTAACTTAGCCTTTGTATGAAGAGCTTTCCATGTGCCTCTCTTCTGCAGATCATCATTTTTGAGGAACGCACTGCAGGACGGATCATACAGTCTGTCGACATACCTTACTTGGGAAGGACCCAGTATGTGGACTGACGAGAGCATCTTCCCCACCTTTGGTTCATCTTGAACACTCCTGGTTGCATGTCTGGGGACATGATGGCCCATGCACTTGGGCCTCTTAATTTCCACTAGACCCAGGTCAAGGATTTGCTCTTTGGCAGTAAGCTCAGAAGAGAGAACGGGCCTCAAAGGAACTGGAATCCGTGGTTTCATTGATGGAAGGTGAAGCTCATCTGTGTGCACCGCTGAGGAGCTGGGGCTTGGATGGCTGTGCATGATGTTATGGACAGAAGGATCTGAGGGAGTAACATGGTGCTGGAGGCAGGAGAGAGAGAGTGAACTAAACTCCGAATCCAGCTCTCCACTGACTATAAAAACATGTTATGACTGACCTCTTCATTTTTATAATTAGGGAGAAAATAGTTGGTGAATATATGAGTAACCAGGTGTGGAAACCCATGATGTTGTACTTCCAGGTGGAATTTATCAATGCGGTCTGCAGAGGGGCTGCAACTGGTTCACTTGTTGGAAGCCACGTTGGTTGTCAAATGAGTTAACTGTGAGCTTTGTTCCACTGCGTTTTAATATGGAGGTTGTCTTTCTCTCAGAAAGGAGGAAAAAAAAAAAGAAGTTCTAAAAATTCACATGCGGTTTTTTTTCCTCTGTCAAAAATACCATTCTGTTTCAGGTCAGGACCAAGTGAGAGCTTCCAATCATGGAGAAGAGAGCTCCCTCCACCTGGAGATGAAATTCCCCCTTATAAAGGAGCAGCAATCTGGTTTTGGTTGTGATAGAAGCCAAGGAGTCGCATAAATACCTGCAAATGGGAGATCTGGGCTCTGAGAAGCACAACCATGTGCACTGCCTCTCAGAATGGAGTTGCAGGGCATTCTAGCTCTTAAAAACCATACTTAATTTTATTTAACAAATTTAAATACAGTTTATTTAAAACTGAGAACAGACAGTGCGGCTGTAATACACTCCACCCTGACCAGAGCTGGTCTCACTGAGCGTGCACATCTCTGCTCCCCAGACCCACAGTGCAGCTGTGCAAGTTGGAAGGGCCCAACTTTGAGAAGTGTAAAAGCAGGGCTGTGGTCAGGACTTGGGCCTTTGTGTTTTTCTGGAAGTTATTTTCTTCTGAGGAGGGAAGGCTGCAGCTCAGCAGGGGCTGGAGCTGATGTTAGTGAATGAAAACATGCAGCTAGGAGAGGCCAGCAGTTGGGAACTAGCATAGCAGTAGAATTTGTATGCCTTTAACAATGTCTCTTGGCCCTCTAGGGTGTGCAGACTGAACTGAGGTTGGGCTGCTCATACAAGAATAGAATCAGCCTACTCAAATGCAGAGAGCTCCTATTTTAGCATAAGGTAACAGTGCCTGTTCCCATAGAGTGGCCAGTGGAACTGGATGCTTTCTATCCATGTAGCACTTCAGCCAGTGCATCTAAAAGAACATTATTCTAAAGGCTATTTAGCAAGGCTTTGTGACTGAGAGCTGAGCAATGCAGCTTTCCCCCATCAATTCTGAAAGACAGTGGGAGAAAATAACTTAAAAAAAACACCCAAATGTTTCTTTAAATATTAGGGAATGCACAGCCATCAGACCAAGGGGAGAATTCTGCACTTTGAAGCTAACAATCCCACCTGTAGTACTTAAACAATTCTATGCGTTAGGGCTAAAAAGAACCAAATCTGGGATTACACTTTCCCTTGACTCAAAGGGAAAATTGTGCTTCAGACCCTTCTGAAAGAATTGGGGCAGTGGGGATTGATCAGATGTTTGACAGCTGTGAGGGGAGGGTGCTGAGTTCTGTGGATTTGGGCTGGAGGTAGGGAGAAGAGCTGAGCTGTACCTGAATTTCTTCCTCAGCAAGTTTGTTTCCAAACAGAGTCAGCCGAGGTAGCAGCACCCAGGTTCCTCCTCTGCACTGCTCAGCCACCTGCCTCTTGCTGAGGAGCAGGATACAGTTTCATTAGAGAATACCCTTTCATCAGTGCCTTTGAAGTCACAGAGCAGGGAAGAGGCAACTAATAATTCTGCTTAGTTTTTCAACCTACCCTTTACAAGGGTGCTGCTCTGTTCCCACGAGTTAACTCCTGATTGGCTCCAGTGTGGCTTTGCTCACCAGTCTGGCCCTGAAAGAGGAGCTAGGGCTGAAGGATACACTCCACACAGATGGTAAATGTACTAAGTTTTTCTTGTTCAATCCCTATTTTTAAGTAGTTAACTTCATTTTTTAAGAGTAGAAATTTGGCTTTATGTAGAAGCACCCTTCAGAGAATCCCATACCTAATGCTCACGTTAACCAAATGAGAGCTAAATAATACTTCATCTGGGCTCAGATCTTAGTTCTATGGTGCAGGGCCACAATAATCTCTTTAAAAACCCCTCACAGCTCTTCTAGCATCAAGGGCTGCATGCTGTGCATGTAACTCCATGCAAGAGCATAGAGCACTCCCCAAACCATGGAGCCAAATGGAAGGGGAAGAAGGGGATACAAGAATCAGATGTACAAGTGGGTTCGTTCTAACCTGCCTTGCTTTTCACTCTCCCCCAAAGCCTTCCTGTCTTGTGCAGCATCATAAACACTGATTAAAGTAGGTTTAGAATTAAGGGCTGAGGTGCCATCTTGGAAGGCAGCTGCCCCCTCTGTCAGCAGGGAGCTGCTCTGGCTGTTGGACACACAGCCACGGGGTGCGTGTCTGGGGAGGACAAGTCATCGGGGCCAGCATACTCGTGTGTGCATTCTCACCCTTGCTCTCAGGTCCTGTATAACAGCCTGCTCAGTCTGGGCTGCCCTTCCAGCTGGGCTGCATCTTCAGTGCGTTGTGCACTTCTCCCAAACCGAGTGTCTCGCAGGGCAGCTGCTCCTGTAGGGAAGTTCAGTCCTGTATTTCTGTGCTTTTTCTCCACCCCCAGAGCATCAGGTTCTGCTCAGAGTCCAGGAGGAAGGGCGGGGGGATCCGGGTAGTTTATGTATGCAGTGTTGCTTGCTTTCAGTACACTAAAACTCTTGGAAGTCAGCAGAGATCCTGGCTACTGCATGTCTGGCTGTATGCTGTGGGGAGAAACCTTGGAGGCTGTGCATGAGGAAATCTTCTGCAACAGAGACACAACCAGCATGTTTATTACCCCTCTGCCTCGCTGCAGTGAGCTGCCACCCCTTGGAGCTAACCCAAAACCCATCTCAGATTGCAGAGCTGTGACTACTGCTGCTAGGCAACTGGGTGTTGGTAGAAAGCAGTTGTGACAGCACTGAAGAGCTATGGCCTCTCTGCAAAGCTGCTATATATAGCACAGGCAGCGTGCAGTGCAGGCTTTCCTTTGCTGTCCTGCCAATGGGCCACAGCGCAGGCCCTGCAGCAGGCAGGGCTCCATCACTGCAGCCAGAGGGACTGTGCTGTAAGAACTCATTATGTTAAAAATACACTGCTGCTGAGCAGATCCGCCCCTCTCCCATACCCCTTGCTGCTCTGACTTCTCTGTGTCTGAGAGGAAAAGAGAACAAGCAGCAATCTTCTCTCCCCTCCAGGCCTGGTTCTGCACCCTGGTTGAAGGGAGTTGTGCATATGTATTTTTTTCCCCCCATAATAATGAAGAGCAGCAGTCTGTGCACAGGTATGAGGAAATATTTCATCCTTCACTTTAGCAAACCAACTGCAGGGTGCACTCTGGAGATACAGACGATTTAAATGCACCGGAATGCTCAGGTAATTAAAGGTGAGAAGCCAGGGCACGAACAAACAAAGGAGAAGTCAGCCACCAGCATGCATGTTTGCTTTTTCCTCCTCTCCTTTCTCCTCCAGCAGTGGTATCCAGAGACACTATATGCTGACCTTAGGTAAATAGATACATAATGCCCCATTTGGGGTTTAACCTACACCTTCCCTTATTGTCACTGACTGTGTGTGGTTTGTGTTCTGTCACTGTTTGGTATTTTCCTCCTTCTCCTTGCAGTTCCAGAACATGAGCTCTCACCTGGTGTTGGTCTCCACTCAGCTGTGCACGCTCAGATTTCCACATTGGGATCTGTGAATCCTTTCTTCCCCTCATTCACCAGCACAGGCTTTTCTGTCCTCGTATGCCAGACTAAAATCTGAAGAAACCAGAAGTCATTAGCTGCATCCCTTCACTGCACTAACAAACATTCTTGCACATTAAATCAATAGTGCAATTTAACCATCTACCCTGGGGCCTAATGGTGCATTCACAGCTGCAAGGAGCTTTGCATAAAACTTCATTTAGGTTGGCCTGCTGCTACCCAGAATGCACAGTGCACAGAAATTACCTATCTTATAGTGTACTGTCTTGGGACATTAACCTGCTCCTTCCACGTGGTTATCAACAATCTTCCTCCAAAGGCTCATCAGTCCTGCCAATGATGTAAGGCCGTTCCCTCATCGCCAGAGGATCAGATGCACGTCTCCCACAGTCAGGATCCTGACTCTGGCTCTTGCTTATAGTGTTAGCCCACCCTTGGGCAGCATGGAGCAGTTTGCTGGGTGCAGAATGGAAAAGCCATCTCTTGCCACATTGGCTCACATTGTGACTGCTTGCTAACCTCATTACACTACTTCTTTTTAAATTCTTTCATGACCTTGAAGAGGTGATGAAGTGCCACTGATGGGAGAAGTCCTTACTGCTGTTCTAGTTGTCTGTTGCCACCTCTGCTCTCAGAGGTACCAAAGCCATCAGCTTGGTACAGAATACCCCATTGCTCCCACATGCTCAGGGCTCCCCATGCACATCTCCTCCAAAACGCCAGCCCCAGTGCTGTTCCTGCTATTCCAGACCAGGTACAATGCATTGCATCACTTTTAGGGCCCCTCTCCAACCTACTGAAACCAGCACTGAAGCACACAGGGATGCAAGTTCTACTAAAATCTGAGCAGTAAAGCTCAATGTAAATCAACACCTGCAAAAAAGAACTGGAAAACAAACAAACAAAAAAAAAACAAACGGAAGAGGTTGCCTGACATCTGTGGTGGGGGAGGTATTATAGCTCAATAGTTCCTCTCAGCCATGCCATGCTCCAAGCTCTGGAAACGCTCTCCCCTCACCAGACTCAATTCTGCTCAGTGCTCAGCACTACAAGCTGTACTGCTGGAAGCAGTTTTGTCCCTTCAGAGATGTGGCTTCCTGCTCCCTCTCACCTGCTCAGTGATGGTTCCTCCTCACAGGGGTCTCCCTCTTGTTGCCATGACAATGCTCAGTGCATTCAATCCAAATATCTGCAAACAGCCTTGTACCCACTCCCTGCTTTTCTGAAAAACGAGGCCGCGCTCTGCTTCTAAAGGGTGAACAAAGCACTCCTCAAGCCCTTCTAGTTAAACAGGAGCCCCCCACCTTCCCAAGAAGCCACTGCTATTACACTGCTGCAATTACTGATTTACTTCCTAATGAAAAGCAAAAGCAAACAGGTCTCGCCAAGCAGCTCTCCAGGCAACGTCAGCATCAGCTACGAGCTCCTCGTCCAACAAATAGAATAGCCAAGCCTTAATGCAGTGCAGGTGCTGGAAAGCAAGCTGGTGGGCAGTTCTGCTTTCCAGCAGGAGCAGGGAAAAGCTGCTCCCATACAAACACCGCCAGCAACAGGGCTCAGGCTCCCACAGCTCCAGGCACCAAGGCACAAATACAGATTAATAGCTTTTCTTTTCAATTGCATCCCGCTTTGACATTGTTAAATCCGAGTGCCAAAAAGGCAGTTATGTGGAATTAACTGACCACAACTGACTGATTCTCAGAGTTTGCAGTTCAATGCAGCAGCTTCTACCGTTTCTCACACAGCGCTCTTTAATATGGGAGGGAGAGCACCATTTTACACAGCAACACCTGCTTTTGCTCTCAGCTTGATGCTTTCCACAAGCAGCACTGGTTTGATGTCTCAGAGCAGCTTTGGTTTGTGCAAACGTGCAGTTTGCATGGGAGAAAAGGGGAGGTCTGAGTGCCTGATCTCCCCTGGGCAGTGGTTCCTGCAGGTCACCTGCATTCCCTTTACAAATCCTCACTACTGCAACACACATCAGTCATTGACAGCCTTGTCATCCAGAATCATGAGGCTTGGAACAGGTCTAAGACTATAAGGCTTCAATGCCATTGCAAGCTTTTTCATTGTCTTCCAACAGGAAATTAAGCAGGCAAGTCAGCCTGTAGTAGGAGGGGGTCACGGGATTTCCAGTACCAAAAGCCCTCCATAGAAGGCAGCAATAGCTGCTACTTGAAACAGTAATTGCCAGCTATGCAGTTCTACCACCTTGAAGGTGATAGGTGTTACAAGCAGAGCTCAAGAACACAGGAAAGGGTTCTGGTGGTCCAATCTGAGTTACCACAGCCACCACACGGTCCGAAGGTCCTGGAGCAGGCAGGGTGCTGCAAAACCCAAACTGCTCAGATGGCTCAGACAGCTTTCAGCTTTGCTACAGGGGGATGGAATTGGCACAGCAGTTCTGGAGACTCATCAGGGCTCAACGAGGCAAAAGGAGCCCTCCAGGTTCTGCACGTCCCCTAAAAATCACCAGCTCAGGCACTGTGTGTGAAGCTTTACCAACAAAGCGCTGTCACACAGCAGCCAGGGTACTGACTGCTCACTGCAAACCACACCAACCCAGCAGCCCAATTTCAGGAGAAATCTAAGCAAAAGAAGGGCAGATCTGCTCTATCCATATCCCGCTGCTCAGCCCCTGGAAGGGAAGGAACACAAAGAGCTCACAAAGCCAACTCCCTGCCTACTCTGCAGCACCACAGGGTAAGATCAGGAGGAAGCAAAGCACTCCTTTACAAGCTTTCTTGCCTTAGGCTGAGTTTTTCTCTCCCTCCTGTCCATTAGCAGTCATCTTTAGCTGTTTTACAGCTGTGATGTCATGAAGCAGCCAGCCCTGGTCCCTTTTGCTGCGTAATTCCTTGGCTGCTGCAGGGCCAGGCTTGCTCTCCTCTGATGCAAAAGGATTTATCCCTCTTTCAGAGCTAGTTCCCAGACCTAAAGGATTGGTTCGGGGTGCAGGCACTGCAGGGACACTCTGCACTGTCTGCTGCCTGTTCTCAGCCTGTGTGTGTGACAGCAGTGCCATTCCCATGGTGGCATTTCACACTGCCCACACACACGCTGCCGCCCAGCAATCCCTGCCCAGCACATGGCTGCCAGCCAGTTCCCTTCAGCAACATTCACCTAAATGCCAGGCTATGAGCCCACAGCTTTAATCCCACATCACACTCAGCCAGGAGGGAAGGAGAGTGGAGGAATGACTGCTTTTAGCTACCAAAATCCCCTGAGAGCACAAAAGCTTGCCTCACCCAGAGAACTATACGACTGCATCCATCTGGGGAAACAAGGAGCTGCATGGGCAGTTGGAACAAGCAGCACATCATTTGCAGTGCCCTTGTATTTTGTGGTCTGTGCTCTCATGCTGTTTGAATAGCTGAGGCCGCTGACAAGGTCTCTGTCCTTTAAGGGCTCTGGTTGAGCGCTGCAGCTCATTTCCTCAGGCACTCATAGGAAACAGGGAGCAGAATATGTCCCAGTTACATCAACCTTATGGGAACACGAGATCTTTTAGACCTTGATCCTGTCAGATGTAATGTGTCAACGGATTGAAGAGAGCTGTGTGTGCTGTGGGGGAAACATAGAAGCAGCAGGACACAGAAATATACAGCACGCTTGTAAAGCCACACTCCCTCACAACCCTACTGCTAACCAGCCTGGGCAATTCACTTTGACTTCTTTCATTTTCTTCTTCATTTTTGGTGGATATCAAATTAAGAAGACAAACAGAATGTATATCTTCAATCAAAGCGTAAGGTTTTTGCAGGACTGAGCATCTGTGGGCTGAAGGCAGCTGAACATTACGGCACTATGCAGCAAGGGCAGCCCTTCTGGAGAGCAGATGTCTGTTACACAGTTCTCTGATCCCTTCTTAACGATGGTACCTGAGCACATCATAATCTGTAATGTGAATCTGACTGCAGAGCTTTACAGCTGTGAGCAGACACTTGCTAGGAGCACACTGGCCCATTGAGAGTCTGTACTCTCATGCTGGGGACCCCAGAGCACAGCCACCTCTTGTCCTCCTCTGCTGCTTGTTCAGACTCTCCTCCTCATCAGAAGGGTGAACAAAACAGCAATTTGAAAATGGAGGCTGCTGGCAATGGCTAACAGCAGAAAGGCAAAGCCCAAACTGCAAAGCTGCACTCTGAGTTTGCCAGGAACAGACAGCATTCAGTCCTCAACAAGGACCCTTGTAAGATCCCTACAGCCGTGCCAGAAAAAGAAATACAGTCTGCCTCAAATCCTGGGCAGCAATTGCTGCTTCCCCTCCAGCTCTGACCTGCAGCTCTGCATGCAACACTGGCACGGCAGCCTGTCTGACAGCACCATTTCTTACCTCCAGCCTTTTCCTTCCTCCCTTTCCTCTCAAGGCCCCAACTCTTCTGTGCAGCCTAAAAGCAAACTGGGCATCTCCCTCAATCTGCTGAAAGCACACTAATTTCCAGCCAGCATTTGCTAGCAGGGCAGTAAGGGGGGGAAAGAGGCAGAAAGACCTAATTGCAGGGCAAGGCCAGAGCTTTTTGCAGGAAAAGCTTTCAGCTCTGAAGTGGATGAGGACCTGGAATAGATGGCCCAACACTGTCTCTGTCTGCAGTAACAGCTCATTTGTAAAAAAAGAAAAGTCCTCCTGGGATAATTGCACAATGGAGGTTGGGTGGCTGCCTCAGAGACAGAGACGTGAGCACTACACAGGAGTCTCTGATCCCAGATAAAGTCCCTCCAGTGCCTGCCACCCGCTCACAAAGCTTTCAGAGCACTTGACAGCTCCTCTGTTGCTGATGTGCTCTGATTGATGCCTGTCACGCTAACCAGCATTGTCTCATTGCATCTCGCACACTCCCGTCATCTCACACAGATATCCATCTGCTGCCTCTCATATTGGACTGGAGAGTCTTTAGGGCAAGAACCATCGGCATGCCCTCTCACCAGGTCCTCACATCCCATGTATGAGGAAGAGACCATACCTTAGTGCAATTGGCAGCTTTCGGCTCAAGGTCGTTCAGGGTGACCAGCTCCCGCAGCAGGCTGCTCTCCTGGTAGCCTCCCTTCACTCCTCGCAGTTTGAAGTACGCCTGAGATCGCTGGAGGATCAGTCTGAGGTTCACAGCAAACCCTGCCATGTCTATAGCAAAGGGCCGATGGGGGTCAAACACAGTTTTCCAGCCGTAGACCTTCCCTGCTGCGTTCACTTTGGGGGATTCGTAGCGCAAGCCACCGACGAAGGCTACTGGCCACACCGACACCTTTCTGGTGCTGCGCATCTGGAGGCAAAGGAGAGAGAAGGGCACGGTGGGGGGGTGCTGAAGGAGGGGAAACACACCTCCAGCAAAACACCTTCACCTTCCCAGTGTCCTGCAGGAGACACGTGGGGCTGGGAGCCTGGGTGATGCTCCCAGGCACCGCTGTGACTTGGAGCAACGGAGCTTTGTGCATCGCTCACCTGTAAAAGGATGTGCATCTTGGGGCTGCAGAAACGTGGTGTTTTGGGAAGGGGCTCACAGCCATGGGACCAAGCGTGAGCTGAGCTGCTAGGAACAAAGCTGCAAGCAACTGAGGTTTAAGTGATTTTTTTTTGGGTCAAAAGGCCTTCAGAGCTGTGGGACATCAGTTCTCTGCATGGATGGTAGGGCAAGTCAGGACAGCCAGGGGAAAAGCATGTTGTCCAAGGAATCCGGGAGCAACATATCTTGGAAGAAAGGTGTTTTCTCTGAAAGCTGCAGTCTCAAGCTATGAGACACAGGAAAGCTAAAAGTGTGGTTAGGGGGAGCTCACAAGAGCAGGGTTGGGAGGAGCACACAGGACAGGGCATTGCAGCTGGCCCTGCTACCCAGAAGGACATTAAATGCCTCTGCTCCCAAAGGGGTCACTAGAAATAGATAGGAGCTGTCAGGGGACACTTCAGTGTGTGTGCCTGCCAGTGCAGATGATCAGAACACCTGTCTGCCTGCACTCCCAATGGCTGGTCCTGCTCTCTGGCAGCCTCAGCCTCACGCTCTGCTCTCAGCCCAGGCTCTTAGATCAGGGATCTCCCAGAGCTAATCTCATCACTGCTAATTACTGCAAACGAGACCAGAAGAGCTCTGGCACTTGCCCTTCTGCATTATACACACGCTAACAGCAGTGCCTGTCCACAGGGAACAATAATGCGTGTCTTCTGCATTTCACAGCACGTTCTGTTGGCTCCATGTAACCTTAACTGCAGCTCTGTATCAGAGAGGAGAAGGCTCTCTCAGCAAAGCACACGGGTGAATGAAGGAACCCTTTCTGCTTTATTAATGCAGCGTCTCTCTGAAGATGCTGCCAGCACCAGCCTCAAAGGAGGAAAGTGGAAGAAAGACATTCAGCTTGAGTTTGCTTTCAGCTTTAAAAGTGCGTATATTCTGTGGCTATCCAAGCTGAAGTGAGAGCCATCAGGGAAGAGAAAGGGGCATGTATGGAGTGAATAAACAGGAGATCCCTGGTATAGGAACTGGCAGCCACTGGAGAAGGAGGGAATCCTACTTTTTTTGTCCCACGTTGCAGGATCTCAGCCTCAGAGAGCATGGGAACAGCTCTTTCCTGAGAGGTGAGGTACACATCTCCCTCCAAAGCCCTCTCCAGGCAGCATAAAGGGCTCCATGTTTCCAGGATATGAAGCAGGCAATGTCAAATGTTCCTCGTAAGCATGGCAATCCAGTGACAAGTGCACAGAACATCTCTGAACCAGACATCCTGCGAGTGCTGTGCTGGCACCACTCTGCAACGGCAGAGTTCTCTGCTGTGCAGAGCAGGCGTTGGGTTCTTGACAGCTACAGAGTTTAACCACTGAACATGCTGGGATGAGAGCAAACAAACGCAAACAGCAAGCAAGGAGCAGATACCCCAGGGACTCCTCAAACAAGAAGAAACAGGGATGAACAGACAGCCAAGTGCAGTATGTAGGGATGGCAGAGAAGGCAACAGATGACAGCAGATCAGTCTGGAACCTCCCCCAGGGTGGGATTTGGGGGTTCCCTTGCTGGGCACATGTGCCTGCCCAAGCACAAAGGACAGCAGATGATGTTCCAACCTTAACAGGGCTCTCCACAGCATAAGCACCTCTTCATCAGCTCTTTTGATAATAAATTAAAACTACCTACATGTTCTTCTTGCTCAGATCCCACCAGCTAGCTCCTGCTTTGTGATGACCACTCCTCCTCCTCATGGAAGTGTTTAGCTTGGGTTTATGGTACCAAGAGAAAAGCTTTATTCCTGCTCTCTCAGGAAAGCAGCACAGCTAAAAGCCCCAACTGAAGAAGCTGGGAGTGTGTGAGCAAGGCCAACAAGATCTCTTTCAATGCTGCCAATGACTCTGGTGACTGGAGCATGGATGCGTGCCTCCTGACCACGTGCCATAAGCTATGCTGGGATCCCCATTAATTTGCATTGCTTTTGACACCAGCACAAACACTGTAGTCATGTCACCAAGCCCCAGACGAATCACAGAAACATACATTGGCTTCGGTTGGATGGGACCTTAAAGATCCCCTGCCCAGAAACATTCAGGACAGCTGCAGTGGGACCACTGCACATAGGACTGATCCAGAGCACGGGAGAGGATGTATACAGCAGCTTTCGCAGCCCACATACTGAGATCAGCTGGTTGGGGCTCCTCCAGCAGGGTCTTACCTCCTCAAAGAGCTCCAGGCTGTAGGTGTTGTCATCATCAGCAAAGTAAACAATCCCAGGCTGGCTGTTGTTTTTGTTAAAGGTCTCTCTCAGCCACCTCAGGGCAAGGTTCCTCTGCATGGTCCCCCGGGGGATGCGGGGGTCCCTCATGTCTCCCCGCAGCTTGTAGTTGCGAGGGGTCTCCACGTTGAGGTGGGTGTAGTTGAGCCCCGTGTCCCGTAGCAGCCGGGTGATGAGGGGTGTGCGCCGCTGGGAGTCCTCCACCAGGATCCAGTGCAGGTTTGGCACATGCAGCAGGGTGTTGGCCAGGCGCGTCAGCTCTGCTTTCTGCACGGGCCGGCTGTAGGTGGGTGTAATGACGTGGATAGTGGGAAGGGTGTCTGACCACGGGGGTGGGCGAGTATAAACATATTCTGTCCTCACCACCTCCACAATGTCCCGGTCCGACAAGCAGTATTCCTTGGAGTCCAAGCCTGCAGCGAGATCACGCCGGGAGTCACCACCATCATCTGAGCAAGGGTACGAGAGAAGAAAAACCGCATGGACTCGGTCCTCCGACACCCCCCGTCCCCCCAGATGAGCCAGTAGGCTGAGTGCTGATAGCAGGAGGTCACCCTCACAGCCTGAGAGGAAAGGAAACAAGCTCAAAAGGAGGCTTGAATAAATAAGTACACAAATTAATAAAGGAATCAGGGACAAACACCCGTGAGAAACAAAGTTCCTGCTGCTAGAAAAGCTGCATCCATCAGAGCCTGAGAGCCCAGGACAGCGGTGCAGCTGAGTGCCCAGAGGAGACAGACTTGTAGAGCAATTAGATCTAGATAATGAAATTAGCAACAGGGACTGACGATCTGTTGTTCCCAAAGAGCTCCAGCGCTCTTGGCACCACGCTCAGCAGGGCAGAACTCATTGCGCTGGGACTGGGAAGTGGGGAATCAAACTGGGCTGGAGCTGTGGAACACACGGAGTCCCTGTATCACCTGAAGCTCCCAGCAGCATTGCTGGCCAGGACACTGCATACCCTGCTGCTTCCTGACAGGCCTGGGATGTGGCACAGGGAAGCAAGAGCAAGGCACTCTTCAAATCTAGAAACACAGAGCAGAAATACAGCCCCTCATTGTAGGCTTTTTCCTGCCGAGGCTTTACCTGCCTCTGACTGACTTCTCAACAAAGCCCTACCAGTTTCTGAACATGACAGCCCATTCAGTATAGTGGATCTGAACAATAAAGCAGCTCTGTACAGCAAACAGAGTCTCTAGAGCATAAACCAACCCAAACTACTAAAAGCCTTGCAAAGCAAGACTTGGCCACAGTCAGCTCAAGGTAAAAATAAATAAATAAATAAATAAATAAATAAATCATGCATTTGTCACTTTTCCAGCCTGCAACTTTCACACGTTCACACTACTGCAGAGCAGCAGGAACACCAGCATCCACAGTTAGGAACTGAGAGAGATAAAGGGGCACCACCACTCTGAGGTACGCCAGCTGCTTTCTAGTGGGCGCCTGATTCTTAGAGCCCCAGATTCTGCAAAGCCAGCTGCTGCTGGGGACTTCAGATAAGAACAGGAATAGACTGCCATCAGATCTGACCCAGCAGGGTCACTACCTGTGTGTTTTTCACAGCACATTACACATATAGCAGCACAGCCTTTGATACAGCCCTGAAATGAATGAGGGATTTGTACTCGACAGCTTTGAAGGAGGGAGGGTGCGTGTTTGTGGACCAAAGTGTCCTGCACAAGTGGGGATCATGCCCTGTAGAGGGTGAAGCACATCTGCATCACATAACACAGCTCTCTGACAGCACAGAGCACCAGAACCAATTCAAAAACAAAACTGCAAAATGCACTGGACATGGCATAAAGTAATTAGCCAGCATGGAGCCTGAAGAAGAGATAGTTTGCAAACCCTCCCACATCAAACCCTCCGCTGTAAATCCTGGCACATTTATCCACTGTCACTGTGTCCCCACTAGCATATAGATGCACATCTCATTTTCAGCACCTGCTACCAAAGGATCTCAGAAATGCATTACAAGCACATAACAATTTCTCCCAAGAGCTTCAGGTCGGTCTCTTTCACCACTCATTTTCCACTGAGCGCTCATAGAAGCACTCTCAGAGGAAGCATCTTACCAAGGGCACCAGCAAGTTCAGGACCAGGTCACAGCATGGCTGTCTCTGTGCTGTGACTTCAATGTCCACAACCATTCACCAACAAACTGGTCCTAGTTTTTAGGGGCACCAATTCAAATCACCATACAGACAGGATATTTTTCTAAATCCCATTTTGGAGCCCAATAGAGATCTCACATCCTGTGAAATACTGTTCACCTTTTGGAGAGATCAGTCTCCTTTCTCTTAAGTGCTGTCCTGAGCCTTGTGGGGGTCCAAGTCCTCCAGGAAAAGGTAAAACTTTTCAGGATGGACTCTGAGCTTCTGACAATTCCAATGGCTCAGCAAAAGACTGCTCAGCAAAAGAATAAGAAACTGCTGAGGATGGGAGTGAACGTTAAAATGAAAAGGGTAGAAAATCTCCCAGAGCAAGGTCCTAGAGACAGAAAATGAGCTGGCCTTCTTCCCCAGAAGGATGCCCAGAGAAAGGAACAGCCAAGAAGAAAGACTCCTTCCTTAAAAAAAAAAAAAAAAAAAAGAGAGACCATTGGGAAATAAAACAAAAGTACTTTCCTTCTGTGCTCTGTTCCACTGAATCTGGATATAGGTGGGGAAGAGCTCTCCAAGAGTAAGGAGCATACCCTGTGGCTTGGAGGTTGATGTCTCCAAAGACCCCTGGAAAGCACAGGGCCGTTCCTGCAGCAGAAGTGGGGAAGCTTCTGCATGAGCATGGACCAGGAGCTGAGATGGGAATGGCTGCCATGGAGAAATGAAATGAGAGAGATGAGGACGAGGGAGTGATGCAGACTTGGCATGGGCCGGTTTGATTTCTCTCACCCTTGTGCACTGCAAGCAGTGGAGCAATGGTGCTCTGGTGCCAGACGGTGATTAGTAGCGTCCAGGGCAGAACTATCAGCACGATAGCCAGGATGTCTCGTCTCTTCGGCATCTCCAAGACTGACTGGACCCACAGCTCCTCATTACCTAACAGTGAAAACCCCAGAGACAGAACAGCAGAGCAAATGGAGAACAGAAATAAATGGGCAGGAAGGAACAGGGACAGAGAAAGAGAACGCGAGAGAGGGAGAGAGCAGCGAAGGCGACACGACTCGTAGGTCTTACCAGTGCTTACAACCCACCCATTGCAGAAGCAGGTTTGGAGGGGCCTCAGCTGCTGGGACCAGGAGAGTGCTTCTATGGGATGCTGTTGGGCCCTCCAGCAGGAACCTCAGGCACCCATCTGGCAGCAAACCTGCAACACAAAGCAGAGATATCAGGCAGAGAAAAGTACCAGGGAACTGCTCCAGAAAGCTCACCAATCCTCCCTGAGAAAAGCAAACTAAACCAGGGCAGCGAGCGACAGAAACGCGTCCAGCCCCTCCAGGAGAGATGGATGCCTCCTGGGTGCTCACGGCTCCTTTTTCTTTCCCATCTACTCACTGAGCAAGCCCACTGCATCAGCCGAGCAGCACTTGCTCAATACCAGCTCTGATCCATGCCCAGAAGGGCCCTTCACCTCCAAGCCAGTTGTCCCACAGCTCACTAAGCACAGGCCTGGGAGGAAGCAGAAGCCACACCAGCTGCACCACTTGCCTGACGCAGCAAGAAGTGCTCTGACCAGCAGCCCCAACCCTCCATGGGACAACTGGAGGGAAGGCTGTGCTTGTGCTCATAGGGATACGGCTGCAGCAAAGCCAGCAGCCCCACATGCTGCCTGTCTCTGTAATCCCTCAGCTCTGACCATCCCACTGGCACCTCTGATGCAGCCAATTTTAACTCAGGCTTCCAATGGCCTGTTCAGGTTCGTTTCTTCCATCTTGGAGGTGTTGCAAGTGGAGTATATTAAACTGCCACAATAGCTTAGTTTGATTCAATACAAGCACATACAAGATTTAAGCAGATTGTATTTTATCCCAGTATCTTGGCAAGAGAAGTACATCACTTAGCAGGGATACACATGGCGGACAGTTTGCAAACATGGATAGCAGTTTAGTACCACTGTTCCCTGGTGGGGGAACACATTAGCCTGCTGCTTCCAGGGCTGCATTGCAGACTCAGGAGAGCCCAAAGATTACTGCCGACAAAGGCTGGAGGTCTCCATGCTGGGCAAAAGCTCTCTCACCCTCATAGCCACAAGCTCTCTGGCTTTTCTCTTTCCCTGCAGTGCCCTAGAAACCATCAGATTCCCTCCTTAAATCACAGGGGAGCTCCTCAAGCCCAGGTTATGGATGTGATGCATACAGATGCTGCTTTGCGGATGTTCTTCCTGACAGCCTTGGAGCTTGCTTTTTCTCAGTTGCACTGGGCAGTCATGGAGAGATCTGGGCTCAAATCTACAATTTAGCCCTGCTCAGATTGATCTGAATCTCCCTTGTCTGAGCCTTGACCATCGGGCTGCACAGTGAGTCTCTGGCACCAAGCCCAAGGGAAGACTTGAAGTGTAATGGCTCCAGGAATGGATGGGCTGTCCCTTTGAAGTACAAGCAAATGGTATTCAAGTCCCTGGATGGATTCTGACTCTTCCAGATAAGCAGTTTAATCACAGAGGTGTTCGTTTGCCAGGGAAAACAAGGGGTAGGGAAAATACAGATAGGCCTTTGTCCTTCGAATGCACATGCAAATCCTTAACAAATGTTTTGGGGACTCCTTTACTTTAACCTATACAAAACCTACACACACAACTAAAAATTCCCAGCCAGTTCCAGGAGGGCTCTCTCTGGGGACAGATCTATACCCACACCAAAATCTGTGCCAGGAAACAACAACAAAACCCCAAACCAGCCACCAAACATGTCCCTTCTACTGGGAATGGGGCTTCCTACAGCCTGGTTTGGGGAATCAATGGCAAGGAGCCTTTCTGAGCCCCAAGATAAGTGCTGTGCAGCTGGGCAGCCTGCAGGCTTTCCAGGAAGCATCTCCTGGCAATGTGGGTTTGTCCTTAATTTTTTCAGAACTGGAGAAATCAGCCTTGTCCAGACAAAATAAAGCAGGGAGAAGGAGGAATTGTTCCAGCAGACATCAGCCTTCTGCTCCATCCCCTTCCAACTACTAAAGCAAGAGAGATCCCGCCTGCCTCACACTGCCAAGGCACATGGTGCCCTCAGGAAAGAGCATCTGGCCTCATCCTGCCGTTCTGATAGTGCCCGAACAGAAGGCACCGAGCAATGGTATCCTCTGATTTCCCTGCTAAAGCCAGAAACACCCTCTGAGCAACTGATAGGGCACAGAAGGGTGGCTCTGAAAAGCACCTTGCAGCACCTCTCTGAAAACACAGCAGGTATCAGACAGTGACCCTGCAAAGAGGTGCCTGCACAGGCCAGCACGCACCAAATGCCCATTTGCCAAGGGCAGCTTCCCCCAAAGCCAGTACTTTTACCTTTCCCTGCCTCCTGCTAATCCAGTCCCAAATTATCCACATCTTCCCACAGGACAGTCCAATTCTGGGCTTTGTGTGATGGAGAACGGGCACTGTTAGGCTGGGGCAGTGCTCTGATTTCTATGCATACAACAGAGGAAAGCCAGCAGGCTCCAACCATTTGTCCATCGGTCTCTGCAGCAACAGTTCCTTTTAATTTGCCACAGAGCACTTAGCAGCTCCCTGGTCACACATCTGTCACTTGGTGCTCCAGTGCCAGCACAGCTTTGCTCCCAGCCCTGCTCAGGCTCCAAGGGTCAGTGCTCTGCCATGGGAATGCATCCCACCTGCAGCTGCCACCCACATTTCTGCACCCCCCCAGCACGCACAGCACTCCAGGTGCTCAGCATGAATTCACAAAGCAATGTTTTATTGATGACCCCAAGAAAACTGACTGAAGGACACAGTCAGAACTCTCTGGGCCTGCAGCTCACAGCAGCTAACACTGCCAGGGCCTCGGTGACACCACCACGCTCCCTCCCTCCATCACACCTTAAGGCTGCAAGAGGTGAAATCCATTTTCTCCTCCAAACAACACCAGTGAGGAAATAGATGGTCGCCTCTGATTTCATGCTGCTGCTGAGGAAAGTCACAGCTTGGCAGTTCAAAGCAGAGGGCTCACCCTGCAGCCTGATAGCCCCTTACTGCCAAGGCTGCCCCAGGATGTTTGCTGTTGTTTGTGGGGAAAACAATGCTTCTCATCCAGGCATCCATTCCCCTCCTGCCCCCTCCTAATACCACTCTCTTTTTCCCATTGAAAGGTTCAGAACAAAACCTGGCTTGTCTCCAGTTTTCGCTGTAGGCTTCTGCTATCTCCTCCAGGAAAAGGAGGGGGAACATATTTAAATGTGAATTAATTAAAAAGAACACACTCCATTTGGCTACATGAAAAGAGAAAGTATTGAAAACCAAAGCAAAATAGACAAACCACCAGCTCAACTGTAAGCAATCCTGGAGTTAAAACATTCCTAAACCAAAGGTGTTTCGCACAGGTTGGAAACCTGTACTTGCTGGAGAAGGATCTGACAAAGGCACATGTGGTGGGAGAGACTCCTCGTCCTCCGGCAGAGGGCAATGGTGGCAAGGCATGGTGATATCAGAAGGGCATTCATCTAATAAAAAAGCTTTAATAAATCCCAGAGCCATGCGTTAGTAACGGGTTGGCTTATTAAACGTGGATGGTTTCTTTTTTTAAACCTGGCTAATTGGCGCCAGCTCTGACACTTGCCATAGGGAACGTTGGCTTGCTCTGCAGTTGGGTTTTGCATCACTTTCCCCTTCTCTCTTTCTGTAGGGCTGCTCAGCCCCACATCATTGCTCCTCGGCTTCCTCCTATTGAACAGAAGCGATTTGGAGCACGTTCAACTGAAGAATGGGTTTCACTGAGCTTGTGTGCACACACATCACTCACCAGAATAGAAATGCTGCCTACATGGAACAACACCAAAAGCTCCAAGCCACCCAAACAAACATCCTCCATGAGCAGCCAGGAGCACCAAGCTCCACTTCTGGGCCCAGGGGATGCCCTACTCTGCCCCCAGGCAGCCCCACAGGGTCCTGAGCAGGAGCTGCTGTTTGGCAGAGAACCCTTGCAAAGCACTGGCTGAAAATAAAGGTAGCAATAAAGCCTCTTGCTCGTTAATTACCCTGTAAGCCATAACTGCCTAAAAACCCCATAACTTTAATGGGGGCTATTATAAGTATAGTAACAAAACTACAAAGCTAATTATGGTTTAGTTATTAAGTAGAGCATCGCTAGAACTGAGCACACAATTACTTATTCTTTGATATAGGGGGCTGCTGACTCCACCCTCAGCTCTTCCCAGCTTTCTGGGCAGAAGGGCCTTGATTGCAAACCAAGAGAGGGAGTGAAAATGCACCAGAAGTGTTTCTGATTTCCATTGCCCCTCTGCCAGTAAAGGCAGAACCACATCCAGCCATTGGAGTCCAGATGAGACCCTCCAGCCCTGAGCCCCTGGTTGCAATGACAACACAAATTGTCTCACCAAAAAGAATACAACCAAGAAAAAACCTGAAACTGAGCTTCTCTGAACAACACTTAGAACTGAAAGCAAGCATGAGGAAAGTGGATCAAGAGAGCTCAACACAAGCACAATTAGTTTCTGTAACTTATTGCCACAGGATACTAAGGAGAACAAGAACTTAACAGGATTCGAAAAGGGATTAGTTGTGTATGTGAATAAACTGCATATCCAGAATTAGGATGAGCCACCCACCCAGTTTGGAAGACATACACTGTTTGGTCTCAGAGCTTAAGCCAAATTTTAACAAGCATCAGAAACTTTCTCCTCTCCAGATTAACCCCTTCCACACTGCTCTGCCTTGACAGATAGCTGCAGAGATAGGCAGGGCTGGGAGCAGGACAGGAGATGCGATGGCACTGCTCTCACATTGACAGCAAACATCCTCACATCTTGCTGCTTCCAACTGCAAAATAGACCTTCTAAGTCCTTAAGAGGTTTAATGCATTGTCCTAAATGTGTTTTCTTTTCTGTACAGAAAAGCAATCAGCACGGCAGCTGCAGGTATCGCTTTACTGCAATGCTATTGAAGAGAGCTGAACACGGGCTTTGCAATCTGCTTGCTCTCAGCAAGGCACCATCAAAAAACATGTCACACACTTGGCAGTGGGAAGTGTGGGTCCTTGGGAACCTCAGCAGCCAGGCCCTGGCCAGCAGGAGGTCTGCTCCGGCTGCTCCCAAGGGATGTGCTGGTGGATCGGGGCTGCTCCAGCCTGGAAAGCTGTGGGTTGAGTCAAGCCTTGGATTAGAAAGCTCTTCCAGCATCCGTTCCTCCTTGATCGTTTCACACACTGTTTTCATAAAGCATCTCTCTTCCTCTCGAGATGAAAAGCCGTTTGACTTACAGCCCACTTCCAAAATAGAACGACAACTGGGAGTTGTTATCTTGGGGAAATGCTGACGACACCCATGAAAAGTCGTTCAGCTTTTTCTGAGGTTGCTGTGGGTGAATGCTGAATGTGTGCTGAGGAAAGAGCTCCAACATCAGCCCTGCTGTCCTTCTCCATGAAGTCTTCCCAAGCTGGTGACACAGCAATACCTGAAAATAGCCCTTTGCTCAGCTAAGGCCACGTCAGTGTTGTCAGAAGCAGACGTATCTCTGGACTCTATTTCCATCTCCATGGTCTGCATGACACCGAATATTTTGCGCACTGCTGACTTCCATGGATTTTTAGAAGTGACATTAACAAAGGATGACCCAATTTCAACATGATTGGTCTAATTTCCAAAGCTCCATAAGAGGCTTTGCCTATGCTTTGTCCAAAGGGGTTGATAGCAACCAACCAGAGGTGTCAGGCTGTGATAGACAGGTTCCTCTTCTCCCATTCAGCAGATTTCACAGGAGCTGAAGATGGAATCATTTAGCCAAAGATGCCAGGCTAACACTGTGCTCCCTGGGGGCTTGCCATTCTCCCTCTGCCCAAAGAAACCTAACAAGCTGAACATGCATAACATAGCTGGATGATGAAATGACCAGAACATCTGTCAGAATAACAAGTAAGGCTCAGCTGACCTGCACCCCCAGATCTTTCTGTACTGCCAAAATTCAGGATGGATTCTGGCTGTGCAGAGTGGCTGAGATATGCTGGAAACTTCCTCCAACAGATGTGGCCATCAAACACTAAGAGCTATGCCCAGCAAGCCACATGCCCTAACAGTAGCTCCCAGCCGGCCCTGCAGTAAGATCTCAATTCCAGCCCTGGACGTGGCCCTGTCACCTCTCACACCACTCTGACACCAAACTTTCCAGCTGGGGGACACAATGGAGCCCTCCATTAGCGTCACCAAGTCCACACCTAGGATGTGACTTCAGGGCTGCCAGCTTTTTCTTTTAATGAGCGAGTTCTTCCATCCACCTCCCCCCAAAATAATCCTGCTTTATCGTGAAAGAGATATTAATAACCTGGTTTTAGTGTGCTAAAGAGGGGAAAAAAAGGAAGCCTTGGGAAGCTGGTGAGCATGCTGGCTCTCTCCAACTGCAGCAGGCCACCACCACACACTCTGAAATGTATTGAGAAGGGCTTACATTTCCATCATTTTTCTTCTTTTTTCAGCAGCAAGCACCAAGTATCTTAAAGGTGCTTCGTCCATGAGCACATCTGCACTCCCACCCCATTGAGCCACTTCCAACGTGCACTGCTTGTGAGGAGCTGCAGGAGCCTGGCACTGGTTGCTTTGCATTTTAGAGGCACTAAGAGCAGCCATGCAGGTAATTCAAACCGAAGAGCTTCTGTGCTACACATCCACATGTAAATTCCTGCCTTCTTGCACACCGCCTGCTTGCAACAAACGAGCTGAGCTTCCAGGCTGCTGCACCCTGCTCCAGAGTCCTCCGTAGCTCAGCGACAAACCCTCCAGCACCAAAGCCTGCCTCAGTGCAGTACAAACACATTCCTACCCCAGCAGCAGTGCTTGGAGGGACAGGACCGTTCAATGACATTTCCTGCAGCTTCTCACTCCTGTAGCTTTGAGGGACAGATTTTGCAAAAATGCAGCTCTCTACTTAGAAGTCAGCCCCAAACTGTAGAAAGCAAAGCAAATTCCCCAGCTCCCATCCCCATTAGACAGCTTCTTTAAAGAGATGAAGCTCAAATCCTAAGCCCTGCTCAGTGCTGGGGGGGTTAAACAGCACGTAGAGACCGCCAGCCTGTGACCTCTGCAAAAGTCACTAATGGGACTGAGGGATTAACATCGATTCTTTCAGGCTACAGTAGGGAAAGGGGGTGGGGAGGGACCTGGGATGATCAAGCAAACGCCCAACTATAATTCAGCAGCTTGCAACACAATCAATCGTTGCTTGCCGTTCTGCAGCCCATTTGTGCAGCCACAAACCTACACAATATTCTCCTTGGAAACAGGAAGGTCATTTTAAAACTACCTCCCTTCAATTTCTGGTTACTGTTGAGATCCAAGAAGGTTCCCTCACCCCATGGTGCCAGCCAAAAGCAAGTGCACAGGGCTTCTTCCATGATGCACTCTTCCTTCTTCCCCTATCTCTTCTCTCCAAAGCAAGCACTGAAGCTTTGCTTGCCTGAGAACCGGCATGCTTGGAGCTGTCAGGGTAACGTGACCCATCTGTCAGCTGAGAGGCATTTGGAAGGAAAGGATTTCTTTGTGTCTACCAGCAAAACAAACCTGCGTGTCAATCCAATCAGCCCACAGCCATTCCAGCACTGCCCAAGGAGGTAGGATTTGGCTCTCGGTTTGACTCTGAGTGCAGAAGGCAAAGGCTAAATCCACAGTTTGTCCAGCTTCCAATCCAAGCCCAGATCTGACACTGCCTTCCCTGTGGCTGAGTGATTTTGGCTCACCTGCACTGCAGCTTGCTGTAAGGGTGAGATGAAAATAAGCTGCCTACTTTTGGACAAGAATGGCAAGGCTCAAGTAGTTCACAGGCTAAATAGGGAAATGGCACAAACTCTGATGCTGGAGGTGCTGACAAAGCACAGCTCTCACCGATCTGATGGGCTGATGTGCATGTCCAGGAAAGGTCATTTCTGCTAGTTTTAGAATCACCCAAAGGCCAAACCCAGCACAGATCTTCTCCATTTGAATGAGAAATGCAGAATGAGAAATAAAAGCTGAGATAGAATTAAGCCAATGGTTTCTCAGCACAAGTCAAAGCAGAGCGAAGCAGCAACTCCTATGGAAGACTGATCCTCATGAGTGCCTCTGCTGCTGCCCTGATCCACTTGCCAGCCCTGCCATATATAAGAGCATCTCCATCCCCTGCACAAGCCTGACCATCTCAGACAGACACCGACCTGTCCCCAGAACAGCCAGGACACAGGAAAACACTCCCCATGAACCAGAGAATGTCTCAAATCAAAGATCTCAAACATGCAAATGGTTAAAAGCACATGGGTGTAACGTGATGTATAGAGATCTGCAGACAGGGATGGACAGACAGACTGCCTTACAGGGCCACAAGTGCAAGGTGAGGAGCGAGATAAGCCCTTAGGGAGAAACCAGAGGGTTTTGTAATGGCTGCTCTAAGAATATTGTAATCATGTGGTAATTATGTTGCATGCAAATCAACCAGGCAAATTACATCGTTATTATTACAACCGTCACCAAGCACAGGGACAGAGGGGCAGGCCATCCCATGCCCAAGGGCAGAGTAGAGGCAGGAGTACTGGCAAGCACAGCACAGAACCACACGATGCTCCCTCCAGGCCTGCCCAACCCAGGCTGTGGCATCCTGGAAGCTTCTTCAAGCGACTTGGGCCACATCTGCACTTTCCTACACTGTATCTCAACATGCAACACTTAATTAGGTTGATTTTACTTTTTTTTTTATTAAAAATTAAACAAATGTCTTGAAGCACGAGTGCAGCCCTTGACATTTGATTGGAACTGTCAAATCTTGCAAATGTCATCGTTATAGATGACTAATCTTCAAGAATAAGGCAAACTTACTAAACTCCTTGGCTCAGTTGAAAATGAGCTAGAGCTGTAAGAGTGTTTGAGACAGAGAGGGAGAAATCAGTGTTGTCTGCATGCAGGAGGGCTCAGCACCACACACAGCCAGTGCTTGGGCTGATCCCAGGCTGAATGGGATCACCACTCCACCACAGCCCCTTTCCCCCCACAGACCAAGGGCTGCATCATCCACAGCTGCTCTGTAGCAGGAATGACGCAGGCTGCAGGATAAGCTATTAACTTCAGCAGCCTGAGTCTCTCCCCATTAGAGCAGTATGGTTCAAGATGCCTGGGTGAGACAAAAGGGACTGCCAGGCAGAGCACACAGCGCACGAGACAGAGATGAGAAATAATGCTGGCAGCATCATTAAAAGATAAATTGAAGGAAGAAAGGAGGTGCATGTGCGGGGTGAGAGCTTCAGAGGATCGTAACAAATTCTTTGCCACCACCAGTTTTACAGCTGTTGAATTCTCCAAGCAGGGAGCAGAGCAGTAGCTGGGAGACAGCACCAAATTTTTGTTCTTGCAACTCTTCCCTGATAAAAATCACGCCTGGAATGAAGAAGAAGCCAATAGAGAGGAACAAGTACTTCCAAATCCTACAGAAGGGCATTCCAGGACCTGCACACTCACTGAAAATGAATGCATTAAAGTCACGACTTGTGGACACACCATTATTATAAGGAAGACAGTGGGGAAAATTATTCATTAATAGTGACTTCTGTAGCTCTAATCTCCATAACCAGCTGCCATTCATACAAGTGGATCAGAGCCCATGCGAATAAACCTTTGAATATCCCTACAAGCCTGTGTCACACAGCCAAAGTCAGGCTCCCCCAGGGGATTACTGCATTCCTGCAGCTACTGCAAGAGCTAAAGATGGGAAGGGTGAGCAATTCCTGTGTCTCACTGAGGCTGTGGGGAGCATACAGGCAGAGAGTGCCATAAACTGGCTGGCAGCCTTTCAAGGATGGCAAGCCTGTGCCAGATTTCACTTCTGTCTCCCAAATTAGAAGCAAAACACGCCACTGGAAAGGTGAAAGCTGTGTCTCAAGGAAGAGGCTGCTCTCAGTACCACTGCATGAAGGATTATCTCAAAGCATCTTGCTAATCTGAGCACAGCAGCTGCCTCCCAAAGAACCTACAGCTCCCCGGGTCCGGCAGGAGCCTGCAGGACTGCAGCTGACCCCATGTATCCTGCTGCCTCCTTCAGAGACACAGCCTCCTCCTCTATCTGCCCCTCAGCAATAAAAGGTGCATTATTTAGAAGAATTACCAGCTTATTTGTGTGCCAAAGTGCATTCCAGGTACCACATCCAGCCTCTAGCTAAATCCCTCCTGCAAAACTGCTCTTTTCTCATCCTGGGCTCAACAGGGAACAGCACAGAGCTGCTCTCCTGTTTTGATACCTTTGGAGGGTTTTACAGCTTTGCTACAGCAAAGGACAAGAGTTAACAGCCCTGTCAGGCTGCTCTCTCATCATCTGGTTAATGTACCTCGTTAATGGCACAGCAAGCTTCACTCACCTCCTGTACACTCCACAAACTCCAGCCTTTCCTTTGGGCTTGCAGCTGCATCCCTACAGGGATGGAGGGATGGCAGAGCATGACCCAGAAGCACTGCAAGGCCAGCTGTGTCTCAGCACAGCTCCAAATTTACCTTCCACGCCACAGTCTATGGAATTCAGATGGAATAATCACAGATCACCTACTCTGCTCAGAGCAATGCCATTCCCCAGCGCTTGCTGCCTTTTGCTCTTCACTGGTAGTGGATCTCCAGCAAGTACTTTCCTTTGCAGACTCCGATCAGCACAGCCCTGGCCCTTGCAGGCCCACCTGCGTTACAGAAATGTGTCAGTACACATTTCTTCTTTAGCTTTAGAAGCTGCTAAGCAGATGGAAAAACAAAGCGAGGAGTGCAGCCAGAACGCCTCAGCGCCCCGCTGGTATTTATGGAGCAGCCCAGGGTAGGTGGGAGTTGGCCCAGGCACCCTCTCCTCTCTCACTTTGTGTTCCTCTGCTCCATGGCAGCAGCGCTCATGCAGCTCTGCTCCTCTCTCATATGCATCTGCAGCCAGACCCACTCGTCCACAGCAGCACACAGAAGCATCTCAGCTCTTGTTTTGGAACACCAATGGGAGACAAGAGTAGGGTTATTTAAAACTACAACCTGTCAGAAATGGGATCCTTCTCCTCCTGGTGGTGATAGGAGTTGGGCTTCCTATTTGCCAAGAACAGGAGTGGGACCTGAATCATGCTGACATTATGTTATCGTAATGCTGGAAGTATTATAAATGCTCTGCTTGCCAGACAAATCCTGGAGCAGGCTTCCAAATCCCCTCAAAATCCCCACTTGCCTCTCTACATTCATCCATTCATGAAATCCAGAGCAGAGCCTCAGCATCCATCCTTTTGCTTTTGGTCTCAATCCAGCTGTATGGAAGCTGCTGGAGGAGAGGGGAGAGAATGGGGGGAAAAAAAGCAGGCAGAGTGGAGGTCTTTCTTCTGAATTAACCTTCCTTCTCTTTCAGGTGCCAAATCTGGCAAACTGTGCCAGGGCATTTAGGAAAGCAGCTGAGACATGCCTGCCCGCTGTCACAAAGCAAAGCGTGTCTCATTCTCCTTGACCACAGCAAGCTGCAGCACTGGTAAAACTGGGGTTCTGTCCCCATTCACCCCACTCAAACTGCTCATGAGGCCAGAGAGCAGGCTGGCTGCAGATTTGGTGCTGAGGCTGTGGACATGCAGCTTCAGACGAATTCCCACTGCCCATGTCACTTCACAGCTGAATCTATGCAAGCAGACATCAGTAAGCAAAGGGATTCCCACCTTTCTGCAGTCACCGTTCTTTGTGCCACAGCTCTCAGTTCCTGACCTACTGGGCTTTGACAGGGCTCCCAGACAGAGCAGAAGAGCAATTTCCTCTGACAACCCAACCTACCAGTCAGGATTGCACCAGGCAGGAATGAAAGGAGAGAGTCTGAGCTCGGCTTCCCTCACTGTGAGAGCTGCGTACCAGCTGTTGTTGTTTCAGAGAGGATAACCAGTCTCCAGGAGATGTCACAGAAGGAACGCAGGGCCCAACAGACATCTGCCTTCAGTGGGCTCCACAGTGCACACACACCTTCACAACAGCCCTGAGCTGGACAGAGAGAGTTTTCAGTCACGATGCAAAGCCATAAATCACTTCCTTGTGGAAGCATCAGAGCTGGGGGCTTGTATGCATTTCTAAAGGTTGGTCCACTCAGAATTTCTTCTGGACTCCCATATCTCTGCCAGGAGACTCTCAGTACAGTCACATTCACCTTTTCTTGTCAGCATCAAGCTCCCCTTCCACCAACAACCATTTCCTCTGCCTACCTAAACACCACACTTCAGATGCACACAGCAAACCACGTCTGGGGAGCTAACAATAGCTAGCACTGCAGGCAGTGTACAGACTGGAGCTGGGCCAGCAGTGACCGATGCAACCACACACGCTTTGAGTGCTGACATATCACCTGCTGCTGCAGAACAGCGCAGGAAGCCTTGCACTAAAGGTTAGCTCCTCTCCTGTCTAGACGAAAACAGCTCTGATCCAGGCAGGAAGGGGATCTCGAGCATTTCCTATTTATTCTGCTGTCACTGCCAAGAATATCACACTGTGCTCCCCATGGATCATCCGGAGGGGTTGCTGAGTACCAGTGCAGCTGGCAAATTGCTTAAAGGCTCCGTGGTGCTGGGACAGGGCCAGGAGCATGCAAGGTGTGTGCATCTCAGAGAGAGCTCACTTCCCTATACAAAGGCAGAGTGGAAAACACAGGCGTGCAAAGCTACATGTGGGAGCAAGCTCCAGTCACAGGCTATATAACTCTGCACATCAGTCATTTTTATGAGCCTCTGAGAATGTGCAAATTCCACTTGCACAAATAAGATATCAGACAGAAGGACATGGATTAGCATGCCTACAGCTGCGGGACAGAGCTATAGCAGTGCACAGCTGGGCTCTGCTGGCCAGCACAGGGAACTGTTTGCCTTCAGTTCTCCCATCTTTCAGCTCCTTGGAGGTGTGGAGTTCCCATTAGAAAAATGTAGGAGGATATGTTCAGTAGTGAGTAATATGCTGTGTTACTTAGAGTACTTGGGGGTGGTCCATGTGTCTAATCAGGATATTAAGATTAATTATGAGCCACACCTTGTGATCTCCACTCAGCCAGGCCCTTATTAGCTTCAGGAAGGTGAATCCAGTCCTGACATCAGCTTGCCAACTCAAACACAAGCAGCTGGGTTTGGCAGGAGAAAGAGGAAGAATCCATCCTCACTCTTAAGGCCTTGCAGCTGGCAAAGGCCACCTCTCTTGCCACAAATCCTGGAAACAAATCACTGGAATATCCCAGTTCAGGACCTCCTCAAGTAAAACATAAAAGATTACACAGAACAGAGAATGAGGACCTATGAAAAAAATACTGCAGAGGGCCTTCCCTATGACATTGCTTCCAGAAGACACTTTCTGCCATAGAGGGGTTGAGGCCACACCAAATGCTCCTCCAGCCTTGTGTCTGAACAAAAAATACAGCAGAGGTCCACCCAATTTTCAAGACTGCTGCATGGCACTTGGCAATGGAGAATTATAAAGAAATGTGGGGTGAGAAAGCCACAAAGGGCAACAGCCCCAAGAAGGATGCTGACCCAACTCTGCTGCATCCCTGGGAGTTGGAGACATAAGGCAGATCTGGAACCCAGGCAGCCTCTCATGCTGTGCATCCCTGCAAGACAAAACGCAGAGCGATGCAGAACAGCCCAGCACTGCATCCTTTCTTCCTGTGGATTCACATCTGCCCCTTTTATTTGGTTTTTGTTTGAAGAATGAACTGCTTTTGGACAACTTTCTTGAACTGGCAGCAGTGAAATAAGGGCAAGAGAGAGCAAAGGTACTGCAAAGGGCAAGTCTGCATGAAACACTAGAAAAAAAAAAACTGCAACATTTGCCCTAATGTCCCTTAAAAGACAGTTCTTTTCACTTCCCAAGACTTCTACTGCTGCAATGTGAGGGTTCTGGAAAAAATTCAAAGGGCAGACGTGCTGCTTTCCTTTCAGAAAGCATTATTGTGATGCTGAGCAGCCAGCGTTACACAAGTGGAGAGTGTGCTCACACTCTGCAATTGGAAGGTTTCTTGGTCAGCTCAGGCCAGATCTCCCTGTTAGAGGAATTATTTACCAGAAGTCAGCAGTGTTGGGGAGTGATGCTGATCTGACACAGCCCTGCACACCAGAAAGACACAGAACAACGCTGCAGGTCAGGGGAGGAGAGAAAATCCCTGCACCACTGGAGCTGAGACACTGTCCTGATGAGGGCAAAGCCACAGGAGAACAGAATCACAGACCCCAGTGGCACCATGCCAGGCCTGTGACACATTCAAGGTGACAGTCCTGTCCCTGGCTCGGGGCACTGTTCCCCCTTAGAAAGGCAGCATCTACTCTCCACTATGAGCCACCTCAATGGGTCAGGAAACATCGAGATGCCAATTAACACCCATGGAAGCTTCTGTGCCAACACATGCATGTAGAGGGAGAGCTTTCCTTTGGATGCCCTCTCACTTTGCCATCTTAGAGAACAGAAATGACACGAGGTTTGCATCCCATCTCTTGCACCTTCCTCAAGTCAGCCCAGCTCAGAAGCAGCAGCTCTCATCAGGACAGTTACCACCTCACTACTGACCCCAGGTTCCCAGCGCTGTGCCGAAGAGCTGAGTGCTTCACCTGGAATGCCTACGGAAGGCAAGAGAGATTCAGAACTCAGGTGCATGAGATTGGAAAGCACTCAGTGTCACTCATGGCATTTCTCCCCTCTCTCATACACCCCAACATATTCAACCAGGAAAACAAAGATGTTGCTCAGCTGCCTTCCCCTTCTTGCAGCATCCACTGCCCTGCCAGCTTTGCCCACTTCCAAGGCTCTCAGCTCATACCAAAGGTTAGCCCTTCTGACACAGTATCTTTCTTTTTCACAGCCTTATCACTCCATCCCATCTTCAGAATATCTTCCATCTTACTCATTGCTTTAAGGCTGATACATAGAAGAGTTGGGTGCCACATACAGAAAGTTATTTTACCTTCCCCTACTCAACCCATGCCTCCATTTTCTCCCACCTTTTTCACCCTGACCCTGTCAGGTTACCCAACCATCTTCTCAAGCCAAATCCTGGTCAATCACTCCCATCAGATATTTGCATACAGGGAAGCACTAATCACAAGGCAGCAAGATGCACCTCGATGGCTCAGGAGAATGTCCTCACATAAGCAAGAATTATTCACAAAACAAAAGGACGTCTGGAAGCTTCAGTCCACATTTTCACAACCCATCTTCAGTACTCATGTGCAAGCATGCACACAACCCTAGATGTCTTGTAGGTCCTTTCCAACCTTGTGATTCTATGAGTCTATATGATTGTGTTTTCACAAGCTGGCATCACCTCGCTGTAGATGTTCAGGGACACATGTCAGACAAGCACACTAAACCTACAAACAGACTGCACAGCCACTGAGTCCATAGCAAACATCAGGCTGTGAGCTCCTTACAGGTGTAGGCAAGCTCTTAAGCCAACTGACAGCTCATCAGGGCTCGTGACTTTCTGCACTGTGTGCACATGATCTGTGACACGCCGCTAGCAAAGTAATGAAAGCTAATTCCTCCTAACCCCATGCCAAGCTGAAGACCCCTCAAGAAGCCCTCAAAGTTATGCAAGGGTTGAAATGAAGTGGGTATGGTATCCACAGCTGGAGACATCAGGACGTCCTCTGTGCTTTCCCAAACAACATCTGGGCTGAGCCACCTCCCAGCACGGTTTGAAATTCTACTTTCTGGTCTGGCTGAGAGAAATGAGGACCTTTAGGGTCACAGATCCAGGAATTATGTCAGAAGGAAGCTCAGCAGGAAAAGGGAAAGCATCATTTATGGACTGCTTCATCGATTGCTATGGACTTTCTGCCTGTTAATCACTATTTTTCATCCCAGTCCACTCCCACAGCATAACATGACACAGAGATCACTCCTCAGCTGGCAAAGCATTGCACAGCCATCTCCTCTCTCTCAAAAAAAAAAAAAAAAAAAAAAAAAAAAGCACTTGGAAAGCTCTTCCCTTTAAGCAGCCTTAAAGTTGGCTCTCACCACTGCTGGCACGAATGAAAGGGATTTCAGTTCCCCCTTCTCCTAAATCCCTTTTCTTTCTGTTGGAAAAAAAAAAAAAAAAAAAAGAAAAAAGGCAGAGAATGACCCGGGAAAGAGAAAAGCAACTCTGATCGCCTCTCACCTCCCTCCTGTCACTCTGCAGGGTACAAGGGTGGGCTCTGGGGGGCACAGGGCCATTGAAGTCACCAAGCAGATCCTGGAGAGCCACACACAAGCCCACGAGGGGAGCCCCAGAGCAGGTGCAGGGCTTGGAGGGCAAGGCTGGGAGCACAGTGCTCCTGGAGGCAAGACATGGGCATTTTTTCCTAGCCAGCCTTCCTCAGGCAAGGCAGCATGATGTCCTAAGGCACCCAGCCTGAGAAAGGAAGGCAAAGTTATCTCCAGCACTGCAGCCCCCGAGACCCTTTCTGCATCCTTTAAATACACTGAAAGAGATAGAAAAATTGCTTGGAGTCTTTCTTGCATCCTCCCACTTGCTGCCCATCGCATGCACACATACACACACCCCAGCCCCGTGCATAAAGGATCTCTGTCCTGCTCAGCTCAGCCATGCAATATCTGTGAGAGGCAAGAGTTACCTTATTCCCACAGCCTGAACCGCCTTCTCTCTCCATCGTGGCTGGGAGGCTGCTCCCATTCATGCTTTAATCCCTGGGAACAGAGGCACGATTCAAAGCAGTTGTTCACCCACCGGAGTGGGCTCCCTTCAGCAACCTCCTCCTCTTTCTCCCCTCCCTTTTTCCTTGTTTGTTGGGTCCGGATTTTTTTTTTTTTTTATGTATTCTTTTTTAATCCAGGCAGCAACCAAAACGCTCCTTCATCATCTCTCTGCCTCTCCGTTTCACTGTCCAAGAAATGCAGGGGAAAGCTCCTTCCTCCTCCGTGGACCATCAGTTCCCCAGGTCTGCCTCTCTGCAGCGTGGCGGTAAGAGAAGGAAAGAATGAGAGAGGGAGCGAGCATGGGAGGGAGGGAGCGTGCAAACAGGGAGGAGGAGGCCAACAGGATGCGGGAGGAAGGAGCCAGAGCGTGGCTGACTGCTTTGTATCCAGAGCAGTGCCGACAGCTCCCTCCCTCCCCCCTGCCGGAGGACGACTTGCGCTGCTAATGGTCTGTACCAATTTATTCCACTTCGGCAGGGGCACTTCTCCCTGCGACAGGAGGAAAAGCCAGGGAAGGCTCTGAGATGGCCCCTTAAGGAATTGGTTGTTGCTCTCCTCACTCACAGCATCACCCAGTGAGTTTACTGCCACAGGAGAGGGGAGATGCTCTCCCAGCTCAGCAGCAAGAGGGAAGCATGAGGCTGGAAGAGATGGGTGCGAGGGATGGGTCTTGCTGGTGAGGAGGCTCAGCACCATCTGAAATTGGTGACTTATGCTAGATGGAAAGCAAGGATGTCAGGAAGGCAGGCTGAGCTCTGCTTTATGCAGCACCCTTCGTGCCTTATAGCACACAGACTCAGACTGATGGCTCCCAGGCTGAGTCCACCTGGGCTCTGAACCAGTAGGCCATGCTCCTTAGATGTCACACAACTCCTCTTATTTAGCATCGTGTCTTTCCACACTCCTTGATGTGAGGACAATTGCACCATGCCCAGTGGGAGCTGGGAGTCACAGCCCTCTTCTGTGAGCTGTGACAGTGCAGTGGGACCTTAGGGACATTCCCTGCCTCTTCTGGGGCCACTTAGGGAAGAAAGGGCTTGAAGGGCTCAGAATAAGATCATATCTCTTGATACTGCTCTTTAACAGTTAACCCAGGGAGGGCTGACTCATGCTCAGCAGCAGATTTCTGAGATGGCTGAACACCACAGTACACATGCCTCAGAATGCCACACTCACAGCTAGGCAGCTTATCACGAGCCAACATCCAGCCCTGAGGTTGGGGGTGAATTACCTCTTGCTGCCCCACCACTGCTGCCTGCCCACCTGCTTCCAGCTCTCACCACACTCCAGCATCACCTCCTGGCTACCAGTCGCACAGTAGATGTGCACAGACCTACAGCCTTACTGCTCCCTCTTTCCCATCTGGCAAGGTTACAGTGCCATGGTAACATGTAGGTATAGAGAGATTTGTTTGCACTTTACCAAAGGGGAACGACAAAAAGAAAATGCCTTCAAGTTTCTGCAAAAAGAATCAGTACTCAGAGGGAGGAGTTCTGTATCATGGAACAGCCTCTTGGTGAAAACAGATTTTCACCAGTTGTTTGTATCACTTCCATCAGGCGTTTCATTTGGGGGTACCAAAAGGGCTGCCAGGGCACAGGGATGTCTGCTGGCCAACTGCAGGCCAGTGCTGGAGATGGAGGGAGACGCCTTAAAGGAAGGCGCTGTGCAACAGCCTCTCCTCTCATGCTACACCTGCTCTGCAGGTGAATGAGAAACATCTCTGGGATGGCCAATCCAGAATCCTTCACTGGGTAGAAACTGCACAGGGGACCACCATTGTGTGCCTTCTGCTCAGCCATATCCTCTACAAAATGAGCCAGCTCCTGAAATCAAAGAGAACGCTGCGTTTTTGTGTCCTTGGGCTCATTTTCTGCAAGGTACCTGGGGAGACATCAGCTCCAAAGACTATTTGCCTGGGAATTTTGTGCCAATTCAGCTAGTACTAAGGGTTTCACTGAGCTCTACATCTATTAAAAATGCATAATGTCCGCTTATATCAAAGGGCAGGTTCAGACCTAGTGCTTTTCCAGCATGTCCCTGACTCAGTGCTGGTGTGGCACACAGGAGATGGATGGGCAGAAGCTGTCCCTGGAGGCCTATATCAAGAGACAGGAAAGGGCATCGCTGCTGACTGTTTCAGGGCTGGGAGAGACAGGAAAAAATAAGGGAGAAGTGACACAAAAACACCCCTGTCACAAAATCTAAACACATAAAAATTCAGGGAGGAAAGAAGAGATGTGTTACATCTGAGATTTATAAAAATTATGGATGAGCAGTAACATTTCAGGTTCAGCTCCGCATCAGTGTCTCCAAAGGCTCACAGAGGTGAAAGGAACCAGGAAAAGTGTCAAAGAAGCTCAGGAGGGACACAGACACATACAGAGACACTGCTGCGTCCCTCCCCTGCCCCTGGCCTGCAAATTACAGCACTCTCAGCTCCTTTTTGTGATCAGAGCAGCAGAACAACGGTGCAGAGCGGCTGCTCTGACATTTTCCAAGGTTGTCCCTTTGAACTTTAGCATATCAACTTGTTTGCATGCTGGGTATGGAGCGTGCCACGTTACCAGGGCCAGGTTCCAGGGGAGGGCTGGAGGAGAGGCTCAGCAACCCTCCTGCAAGGTCTCTGGGTGAGGGGAAGGCAGTTGTTTGCTGGAAATCAGAGTGCTTCAGAGGATGTGAATCTAAACCATACAGCTCCACCGCTGACAGCAGAGAATATAAACAGAGCAGTATTTTCCTGCTCCCTCCCCGTTCTTATTATAGCACAAATACCCCGAGTAAAATACATACACACAGCCATCCACTATAAAAGCAAAACAAAGCCTCAAGTGTGCACACGCACACACACAGATATTCTTCTGGAGAACGCGGTGTATATTCAATACCTTAAATGTCATTTTTAAAATATTAATGCTATGCTTCTGGCTAGGTTTATGTAAGGATTATTACCATAGGATTGGAGGCACAACAAAGCCCAGACTCGGTGCTGCAGCCTGGCGTGTTCTGCCTGCCCAGCAGTGCCTCATCTCCCCTGCAGACCCCAGAAACTCAGTGCTGGGGAGGGCACGCTCCCACCAGGCTGTTTTCCTGGGAGGGGGCAGAGCTGCAGTCCCTTTCCCTGCTCACCATCTGGCACTGTCAGGAGTATCTCCATTCCGAGCTGCAGCCAGGCACAAAAGCGAGCGCACGCCTCTTCTGGCTGCACAATAACCTCATTAGCTGAGGCAGTGCGGGGCAAAGGGAAAAAAGCACGAGGGCAAACGCTGAGCAAATAGCAGGGTACGGCTCAGCACACCATCAGCACCGGGCTGCTGGGATGGAGCATTAGAGTGGCCAGAGCAAAGCTGGGATTGAGAAGTTGATGAGGAAAGAGATGGGCCAGCCCTGTCTAAAGGCAATAGGAAGGGAGGACCTCACTGAAAGTCCCACTTTGAGGCTGAGCAGTGGCTGCTCACACCCACAACTCTAATTTACCATTCATGTTTGCTCTCCATGCGATACATCCCTCAACCTATTAATGCTACTCTCTTTAGGAGCCTGTCTGTTCCATTCAGCTTCTGGAACAGATCCTTGTCCTTCCTTCGGTGTAAGCTGGGCACAAAGATCTACCGGCAAGTGCCTGCTATCCCAGTTACTCCCCAGGGGCCAGGCAAAGGCCAATGGACTTTCAAGCAGAGGATAAGCTTCTTATGGAGTAGAGCCACACGTTCTGCTATTTGCACAGACCATTTCCAACACATGATGCAAATGCCCAAGTCTTAGCAGCTCTGCAAAGAGCTATTTCAGCCTTTTAGTCTGTTGGACATCAGCAGGGGGAAACCAGCAGATAATTCTGTGACAAATCTGCTCTGGAGCCAAGGTCTCTTTTTCTTCTAGCACATGTACAGCAAGCAGCAATAAAAGCTGTCAGCGCGCATCCAAAATCTCCTTACTTTTCATCCAAGAAGTCTATTTCACAATGTTCACCTACACAAGCTGTCGAGCATGACTTCTGCAGCACAGGGTGAGCAGCTAGGGGTGCAGGCTGGGCACCAGCTCACAGCCCATAGACACACATAAGGGAGCAGCCTGCAGAGGGCTTTGGACAGCCTGATACAAGTAAAAGGGCTCTTGGAGAAAAACCCCTCCACGAGCACTAAACAGGCCACAGAACACCCTATGGCCCATCTTTGCCTTTATGCTAAGATGAGGAGATGCTTTCCTCCCTGGTAATACCACCTATCAGGAGCTCTTTCACCCTATCAAGTCTCTGCACACACATAAGCAGCACGTGCACATCCCAACCATTGAAGCAATGTCCATGGGATGCTTTGCAGATACTCAGACCCACAGTTAGGAGGGGTTGGAGCCAGTGCTGGGGTGATGGATAGAAAAGCCACAGTGAGGTATCAGCAGGTGGTGCTCTCCCCTTCAAATCCTCAAACAAGTTCAGGCCAAGCACAGCACTTCACCACTGGATTTCCCCTTGTAGAGAAACCTCAGCCTGAAGCACAACCCCAGATGAGAGCCAGGGAAGGAGAGGCACCGCTGCATGGAGCTCCCTGCTGGCAGTGCTGCTTCTTGACAGCTTGGAAGAAACTTCACAGCCTAAATACCCATCATAGGTAAACTCGACTCAGGGGAGCATCAAACAGGAAATGGTTTAATGTGTTGCTGGGAGTTAGCGGGAGTGATTCAATAACCCCTGGGCTCCTTGTCCAGCTGCAGCCTTTCTCTGATCGCTGCTTTGGCCAGAATCCAAGGCAGAGATTGTTCAGAGACCAGCACACCCCAGACAGCACTCAATCACATCCACCAAATTGTCCTCAGAGGGATTTTAATTCATTGGGAAGCACCCTGTTAGCAAACAAACAGAAGCAGTGACGCAGCTCTCTCCGTGCTTCTCAGTAATTAAGTTCTGCCTCCCAAACCTCCACCCAACACATGAACTGCACAGGTCAGAGACTTAGCTTTGCTCCGGGGACCACAGCTGGAGACCACAAGCAGGAGAAAAAGCAAGAAAACAAGCACAGGGCTGGAATTCCCATTTGTTGTCTTGTTGTGATTAGGGAGATAAGCTCAAGTGGAGACTTTCAGATGACATGTTAAAGGCCCTTCATGTTTTTAGGGGTCAGAAGCCTTAAAAGCAAGCTGAAGCAAACTGCCTACAAAATACTGGAGCTGTGCTGTTGAAACAATTTCTGCCCCCTTTCCTGCTGCATTGTCCCCATGTTTTCTACCACTGATTTACCAGGCAAGTTGAGAACTTATTGAGAGATAACATCCTTCAGGAGCAGCTTGTGACACTCTGGGATCACAACATACTGAACTGATAAAGTAAGGCACTGAAATGCATAAATAATCACAATATAATAATATCCCACACATCCCAAAATCACACAAGCAATTTTGATTGTTTCTCTGTGTCCTTTTGCAATGCTGTAAGAGTGGGGTGGCATAGTCCCAGGCTGCAACAAAATGAGAGCAAGCCCCAGAACAGCAACCTAGATACAGAAACAAAGGAAGAAAACGTGCTCACCTTTGGAAGGTCTCAGGGAGGCAGGGATCTCCAGCAAGATCCCATTACCTCCATTGCCAGCCCTTAAATGAGGTCTGGGAAGGCATGGATCCTGGCTCCATCCCTTGCAGTCATTCAGGTGCACTGCATGCACCTGAGCTCCCTTGGGTTGGCCCTGCCTTCACACCAGGTGCTCCATCACTGCTTCAAGCCCTGACTTAGCATTTCCACTACACCTGCTTATAAATATTCATTTCAGAACTCTTTTAAACCAACAGAGCCTGTTAGAAAACTGCTCCAAAAGTGCAAGAACTCTATGGAGAGCCTACATCTGTGTGCAGTCCATTGTCAGCAGAACAGTCCTGCTGCTTCTTACCCCTAAATGCAGAGCATGAACGCGCAGCACCAAAGCATGAGCAGCAAATATCTCCCACACACATCCCTGCCAGTCTCTGCTAACCACCTCCATCTCCAAACAGTACTGGGACAACACTGAAATCACATTGCTGGCTCTGGGTTCACTCAGTTGTCACGAAGAGCAATGGTTTGGTTCTATAAAAAAACAGTTGTGTTCATTTCTGGGGAAGAAAAATTAATATGCAAACGCAGTGATAAATTCTCTGATGTGCACATTTATGTTTTTATCATGTAGTTAATCAGGAAACAGTAGGTTCAGTTTAGATACAGCTCCACGCTTTGCCTCTATAATCTGAATCCCAGAAGGGCCTTATAAAACCATAATCTGCAATGCAAAATTGCAAAGCATATGGGAGTGTCTATAGATTTTCCAAATCACCTGTGCCCTAATTTAATATGAATAACAATTAGTTTACTCTTATCAGTTAATTGTGCCCCTTGTGGATTCAGCAACACTGCGTCTCGTCACCAAACGCCTTTGTCTGAGCAAACTTTAATTACACTTCCTGGCTGGGCCCAGCCGTACTCACAGCTTTGGCAATGAAGGTGAAACTGCTGTTAAACAACAAGCCACCACCGCCACCACTTAGGGAGTGGAGCATGCTGCTTTCTGATGGAATCAGAAAAGGACACAAAAGCAGCCTGGGGTTAATAGTAGGGAGCCCCACAGCACTGGGATGAGCAGCATGAGGAGTTTCTCTAGCCCCAGCTTTCTGCTCGTATCTCTGCTCCCTCTGCCTCAAAAAGGAGGTGAGTATCCTGGGCATCAGTGGCAGAACGTTGGAGGAGGTTTTGTTTCATCTCCAGTGCTGGGAATACAGAGCAGAGGCACTGGGACCCTGTTTCAGCTCGGCTGCTGCCTCCAAATGATCCTGTGCAAGACACTGACCTCAGAGCCTGCTTCCTCACACATTTAAATGGCGACAACATTGTCATTTATAAAGCTGATGTGGTATGAATGCACATTCACTCAATGCTTTGACATCAATGCTGCAATTAAAATGCTGTTAATGCAGCAGTAAGCGCTGCAACCTTATCTACTGCTATTGGACATGCTTTTTCCTTTCAAGGCCCAGAAGTCCCCTTGTGAATCATACAAAAAAACAGATTGAAGATGACTGTGTTTCTACTTCCATTTCAAACACGGCAGGGCTTTGCATACAGACCTTAAATCTCAGTTACACCATCCTCTTGGCAGCAAAACGTTTTGCCTTTGCATAGTAGAGGCCACAGGCTGCAAACCCTTTGGCAGGGATGAAGGAAGAAGCCTGCAGCGCAGCTGATAAAACCCCCAGTGCTAGGAATGCTCCCAGCCCGCTAGAATCAGTGCAGGAAAGGAAAGGAATCGCTGTGGCAGAGTGAGTTGTTGAGGCCACAGAGGATGTGCATCTTCACACCAAGGATACGGAACGCTTCACCACCTGCTGCATCAAACACGCTCCTCATCTCCCTACAGCACGACCTCTGCACCCCTCCAAACAAGATTTCCCTTTCAAAGAACTCCTTTGCAGCAGTGATTTCTGCTCAGAGCCATTCCACACACTAACAACAATTCACAGCAATGGTCCAGACGAGCTGGCAGATGAGGACAGGGCCATCCTTTGACCTTCTTGGAACAAAGCTTTGGCTGAAGGAAGAAGCAAGGAAGATAAACCAAACAAAAGCTTATTCTGCAGAGCTGCCAGGTTTGGCAGCATTCATGCAGGCCTGACAGCTTCACCCTGTAAATAAATTGTTTCTTGTGAAAGTATGGGAGAGATCTCATCTGTCTTGGATACTGCAAATCCGTGCATGGTACAGAATTGAACTGGCTTTTCTGAGGGAGTGTATTTATTGACTGCTGTTTAAATGACTGCCATCAAAAAGCCTTTCATAAACAAAAATTTAACATCTACTCGTTATTCACTCTCCTTTCCCCTTTCCTCCCTTGTCTCCCACCTAAAAGCAGACAAAAGCAAGCCAGGAGAAGGCTCAGCATTTGGACCCAGTGCAGGAATGCAGGCTTGTGCTCCCCTCCACCTGCAGAAGCAGAGCTCCAGGCTGCAGCCTTGGGCCATGCCCAGCACATGGGTGCTTCTGTGGCTGTGTCAGTGATGTGTGGGCTGTGCGTGACATTCCCACCCAGCAGCACCCTGTGCCAAGGAGCTGAGCCCATCCTTCCAAACGAACATAAAAACAACAAACATCTCCCTCCTCAATCACCACTTTGTTGCTGAGTCTCAAAGCCCCTTTGCACAGCTGCTGCTGGATGGTCAAAGCAGATCACAAAGGTCCGCTTCTGTATCCTTCCAAAGGCAATGAGCTGCTGCAGGACAAACTCAGGCATCTTCAGTTCTCCCAAGGCTCACAGTCCCCCCTTCCGAATTGACAATTCCTTCTAAAACAAAGGGCTCCTAGACCTTGTTCTAAATATGGATCAATAAAGAGTGAATTTCCCAAATCCAGCACACAAACTGGAAGAAACCAGCTTGCAAGGACTGAAGGAGTTCTATGGGGTGTATTAGCATGCCATGTCAGCTCAGGTAAGTTAAAAATTGTCCCAATCATTTCTGATACTTGTGAACATTCTTCACCAGCAGCTGAGAAACAGACAGGACAGGACAGGAAGGACTAAGTGATGTTTGTGGGTGGTTTCTTTAATTGCCCACAAAACACGACTCTGTTGTTCTGCATCTTTCAGCTCTCTCCTAGCTGGAAAATCACAGCCTCACACACTGCCTCAGCACAGACTGCATCAGAAGCAGCAGAAGTCAGTACAAAATAAGTTATTTCCCCCAGTATTTCCCTGCTCTTCAGCTTACATGGAAAGAGGAAGGAGCAAGCTTTACACTCCATGTTCCTAATGGCCATTGTTTACCCCAAGGCTGTCCTCTCAAAATCCCTAATGTCCACTTGCTGTTACTTGTGCATCTTTTTCTTCTCTTTATGCTGACTTGCCAGTTCAGGGCATCTCTGCTTGCAGGACCTGGGTTGTACCCTGGTGTCAGAGCTGTCAGCTTGCAGGAACTGACAGCAGCCGTTTTGTTCGGCACAGTTGGGTGAGCAGCCCCTTCCAGCACACTGTGTTATTCACATGCTCCGCCTGCTAATTGCTTTCTGAAATGGGGAAGAAACAGATGACGAGCAGAATGCATCTCCTGACAAATTCCACAGCACTGTAAATACGACTCACCTTGCTGTAAACAAGGAAATGATAAGTGGGGGTGCTGGTTTGTGCGTAGAGTGGAAAAAAGAAGGGAGGAAGGGAGGAAGGGAAGGAGGAAGAGAGGAAAGAAAGGAATGGAGAGAGAAAAGAAAACATTCAGTAAGCAAAAAAAGCTCCTGTTCCCCAAGATACCCTGGACTGCAAATCTGTAAAGCTGCTTTTCACACATTTTCACATTCCTTCTCTAAAGCCACAAGGCCTGGAAACTTATTGAAAAACAGAAGCTCAAGCTTCCCGTGTTTCCAGGAAGAGAGGCTCTACAGAGAAACATCAAATAGCATTATATCCACAATCACATTGCAAAAATCGACAACACTACTATACAAGCACACAGTATTACTACTTACTTCCTGACCTAAACTATTGTGCAGCAATAGGTTCAACAGCGTGAGTCATTCCGCCCCAGAGGCAATTGCATTTCCATGCTAGATGTAGAAGCAATACAGAAATGAGGTGCACACTCACAGCTGTCACCCCTTAGAGAGAAGGTGCTGGAAGCACTAAGATTATGCAGAGCTGCAAAAAGAAGAAAACTCCGAGAGCAACAGATAAGTAAATGCTTCCTACAGATATCTTGCAACTCCATGCAAAAGGACATAAGGAGAAGAAAACTTCAGTGGGAATTATGTCTGGGCACTGTTTGGGGGCACAAGGACATTACCTCTGATAGAAGTTGTCAAACAAAGCCAAGGAAACGAGGGAAAATGACCACGGAAATTGTAATTCACAGGATCCTTTTCCTGCAGACAGATGGTCATTTCAGGCTTTCTATTCTCTAATCCCCCCTTCTGCAAAGCAAACATCTTAAATCCCAGATAATGTAGGTTTTACTGTCTCATACATTTCCCACAGCATTAAGGCTGGCCCCAGAGATAGGATACATATGCTTTAACATCTGTATGCCTAAATAACGTACAGCCACAAGGAGCTCCCACCTGGATGCAGCACAGAGGTGAGCTCTGCACTCCAACATCGGCTCCCAGCAGCCAGCATGGGCCCTGCCAAGGCAGTCACCCTTTCCAGTAGGCAACACAGGAACTGCAGTCTGCAGATGTGGCACCAACCTCTCCCAACAGCTGCTTTCCAGCGAGACCCTCCTTTGTCAGAAGTACACAACTCAATGCAATGCTGTTTCCTCTGTGACCTATTTCTCCTGCAAACTCTGGAGGTGCAGAAACTATGGGGAAGGATCAGGCAAAAAGGAGCTGAAGGAGATTCAGGGTGCAGCAGATCATTATCAGTTTCTCAGCTTCCATGTTTGTGAGCTCAAACGACCTGAAAGGAGCAGTAAGTGCCTCGTAGCCTCACGGAGAGCACTCACAATTAAACAGACATTGAAATTAATTTCATGAAATATGCATACTGTTTGCTTCCTAAAAAGCGGTTTAGATCAGACCATGAAATAATTTGAAATTAATGATTAGACCAACAGTCACTCTCCATTAACTCTCTAACGAGCCCTGGATGGATTTGGAACAAAGGAATGGTCTGTAAGAGCTTTAAAAGAGGTAGAAACACGAGACCCACTCTGTGCTGATGTAAATCACCTTATAGTCAAATAATCCACAGCTTTTCAATGTAGCTGAAGATCCAGTCTGTCTTCCAGATAGGGAAAATATTAAGAAATGTGTTACTGCAACTGAGAAACCACAGCTACACTATTTATAACAGTCACATCAGCAAAGTCCCAATCAGGACTTCAAAACATGTTGCACTGTGGCATTCTTTAGGAGCTCCAGAGGCCCCTCAAGCCCCTGGGGAACAGAAGAGCTACAGAGAAGCACTGTTAAAGGGCTGCAGCCACCACAATTCGGGAGCAGAGCTCACTGAGAGTGGTGGGAGAGCAACCTGATACAGGCTGGCTTAGCAATAGGAGTCAATACAAACCCCATTTCAGAGGCACTGCAGCTCCAAATCCAGCAGATTCTCTTCCCCATTTACAGCAGAAGGACCAAGAGCTTTCCCTGCACCTTCCTTCCACCTCATCCAGGACACAGGAGCTGATTTCCATCCCCTAGCCAAGAGGAGATCCCCTCATCATGCACTGAAGGCACAGTGCCATGGCATGGACCTGGGCAGATCCTCACTGATGTTCAGATGTAGCACATCACATCTTGGGGTTTTTGCTTCTGACAGGCTCTCTCATCTCGCATGGCTAATAGCTCATTGTTTGTATTCATGCACGAGGAGTAAATTCTTCATTATTGGAGAGATCTGACATGTACAAACAATTGGAGTAAATTGATTGTATTTTCCAAATCATCACACAGACTCTAATTCTATCTGCAAGGCGCACTCATTTGCACTAGAATTACCTCCTAAATTAGGAATTAGAGCTTTTGACAGAGAAGAGCAATGACTGTCCTTGTGCTGCAAGGCTGGGGGAAGGGTGCACATCCCTTCCCAACTCCCACTGCAGACCTGCCTGCCCTCAAAGTCTGATGGTATGTGGTGAAGGAGATGCCTGAACAGTGAGGCTCTAGCAGTTTTCAAGGAGCTATCTCTCTGATTTTTATGCATGTTTAAAAAGAATGGAGTATTGGAGTGTAATTACTTTATACTCAGAGCCTACCTTTTTCTCATGCAGGAGACTGGGACTTTCCTATTCCCTTAAAAGAAGACATATAAATCCCTGCAAATTATTTATTTACGTAATTGTTTTTGAAGGAAGACATTCAGAACAGATCACCACTGCAAATCAGATCTCAAGACATTCAGGGAGCACATTTGTTCCTGCTGGAAGCAGACAAACAGGGTGCACCACGCTGTTCTAGACATGAAGTCATCTGTGCTCATCCTGCAGGCCATGCTGTACCACCTCCTTTAGATGCAAAAGCAACCAAATCCTGAAGTTAACCTGAATCACGCACCCCCAAAGCATCTCTGATTCCAGGAAGAGAAGGGATCAGAGAGTTCAGCCCTTCCCAAGGTGTCCAACACAAGGAGTGTTTCTCTGACATTGCCTTCTCTATCTGAAACATGGCAAGGTTTGTACTGCTTCCAGTCCACATATGCTCCTTTCCCAGGACACGGGAAAGCAAAGAATGTGATAGATGTTAGCTATATTGCTTATGTGGTGAAAGGAGTGCTCTGTGAAGAAATAAGCTAAACATATAAGCCTGTTAAAACTCAGGTCGTTTTGTGAGCAGGGGGACCAGAACACTCTGAGCTTCCTGCAGAAGTGCATCCTGGTTTAGGCTCCTGTCACAAAGGAGCTCTTCCTGTTCTTGGGGCATTTGCACACAGATTCCAGTTTGTACTAAGGGTGACCTTGCAGTGCAGTGGGGCTAACAGAGTGTTTTCTGTATTTACAAAACCTACAGACATGTTTTTGGTCCTATCAAAGAGCCAAAGACTGTAGGATCTCACAGGCCCTGCCTTGTTTGCCAACCCAGTGAAAGCCATCTCCAGGGAGTAAATATAGTTAATACCACAGCCCAGAGAACGCTGGGCCCATCACAAAGGAACAGACAAAGAACAGAGAGAGCAGGAGGAAGGCAGCACCACCTCTCTTAGATGAGCAAAACTTTCCAGCTAAACCCCAGGGATCCACAAAACTGACTTTGTAAAGGCATGATTAAAGACAAAACAAACACCAGGAGTTCTTTTTCTTTGCCTTTCAACTTCAGCAATTATGGAAACTTAACCTGAAGCACACTCCATCTGCAACCAGATGAGCTACATAACTATTTATGTTCTTAATTTGAGCAGAACACTGCGAAAGTCACATACGTGTGCAGTTTTAGAAACTGAAGATTTGTGCAGGGAAAATAAAGCCATTGAAGTAACACTGAGGTCACTCACATCAGGTGAAGTGTTACCTCTCAGGCCACATTTGGCTACAGCACGTACCAAATCACGGCCCCCATCTGAGGTGAGTCAGGATAGCACTTTCAGGCAGTGAGCTTCACCTCCAAAAGCAGAAGTTTAAATCTGCTTTTGGTCCTGTGCCACCCACAGACATCTTTCAGGATCGTTCTGAGTAAGCACAGATCGACATCACCGTTCTGTGCAACAGCTGCAGTTAGTTCTATCCTCACAACTTCACAAGAGGCACTTAATAATTTTTTTTTCTTCCTAGAATGTATCTTTTTTTCCTCTTTGGAGTGTGCATTCTCAGTATTTCGCCACTGCGCTCACAACCATGAAAGTACGATGCTCGCCACAAGGGATGAGGGAGAGAAAGAGTCCATGGAGATTCTGAGAAATAATGCAATTCCAGGAACAAAAGTTTTTTTTAGGAGAAAGCAAACTACACAGGTGATGCAAATGAGAACTGTGATTCACACAGCTCAGCACACTTACCCCGAAATGACAGAGAAGTAGCAAGGAACAGCGGAGTGATTTCATGGAACAGAAGAAAGGAGAGAAGCAGCCTATGTTCCCTTCATGTTTGTTCCAATATTTGCAACCCCATCACTCAGAAGAGTGCCCACATGCATTATATTCAGCCAAAAATATAAAAACATACACAAATATAACCACGAGCAGGCACTCGTGGCAATTGCTGAGGTGCTGCATGGGGTGAGCACACAGAACTCTGGCTTTCCTGCCTATTAGTAGCTCTGCCCCCTTAGGATCCTGCCTCCTTCTGATTATGCAGATACAATCTATCATATTGTTCCGGAAAGTTGGTTAGGGCTGTGCTCTGCAGCTGCAGCAGGCTCAGAGACACACATCATTTCTCTCTTTTATGAGAAGGAAAATTGGCCATTGCTGCTCCTGCAAAAAGCAGCTGTTATTTGCTGTTTTCAGGGTAGTTGTTGGTTTTGGGTTTCTTGTTTTGAACTATTATGATAAGTTTTCCTCCTCTTCCCACTTAACCAAATTACAGTGTTTGCATTTCCAACCCTTTGGTGGAGATGTACCAGGCTGGCATGCCTGCTTAGGGCCAAGCAGAGGTGATACCTTCCTCTTCTCCAACAGTGGAACACCTCTGACAGCAGGAAGGTTGAGCCAAAGCCAGGAGATGCAGACAACCACCACAACATCACCAATCAGCTGCTGGGCAGCTGCCTCTCTCTGTGCAATAGTGAATTTCCACGCCTCAAATAAAAGGATCCAAGCCAACCTACTGTCTCTTGCAGGAGGGATGCTGTGGTGTGTCAGAGCTGCTGTCTGCTTCCATGGTCCTGTGCAAGGTCTTTTGCCACCAAGCCAGACAGCTGGCTTGATCTTAGCAATGCAGAGTGCTTCCCATCCTGCACTTGGTTGCAATAGACCTCGTGTTCAGTTGTTTTCCTTGCCCTGAAGTACTGGGTGCCTGCTACTTTTGGGCCAAAGAAACACATTACCTTTGTGAAAAGCTTCGACTGCAGTGTGTCGGTTGCAACAGCTTCTCTACAGAGGTGGTGGTGCTCCACCCTTGCAGACACCCAGGGTCGGGGTGGTTGGGGCTCTGAGCACCTGATGGAGCTGTGAGGGTCCCTGTTTAATGCAGGGAATGGGACCAGATGGACTTCAAGGCTCCCTTCCAACTCCAACCTGTGCTTCTGTGATTCTGTGTGTCTGCATGCAGGACTTACACCATCTCCACAGAACACCATGAAGTTCAGAGCCTAGCCTTTGCTTTCCAAAAAAAGGGGTGGGGAGAAATGTTTTCTATCAAAATTACAACTGTGGTCCACTTTTTGGTCAGCACAGTGCCTGCGCCAAATACAGGAGGTGGGTGCATGGAGTGCAAGCTACAGAAAACTGGATTTCCTCATTGAGTGTTCCCAGCATGCCCACCTGAAGTAATCACATCAACACGTTCACACCTCGTTATAACAGACCAACAAACAGCCCTGAGCTTCAAATTGGGATGTGGCACACAAAGGGTTGGACAAAAGAAGGGTTTCAGGTGCTGATTGTGCAGCAGCTCCCTGTGCCCAGATCCCTGCACAGAATTTAATGGGGCACTGCACTGACAGACCCTGGCAAGCACATACTCACTTGGCTGGAAATCACGGCCTATTCTTTTCTTTCCCAAGAAGCAGGATGTTTCATTAACTAAAAGCAAGTCATTAAGGGGAAAAAAAAAAAAAAAAAAAAAAAGAAGAAGAAATAGGAAATCCAAATATAATTTTATTCATTTTCAAATAGCGCTGCAATCACTCAGAGGCACTGCAAAATACTGGCACCAAAGAAATGTTATAATAAGAGACTTACCCTCTGCTGCCAGCTGGATGCAAACCTCGTCTGCTGGGTGTGGGGAGCTGGTTGTGTCTCTGCACTCGATGATGGTCAACCCAGGTGCCCAAGGCAATCCTAGCCATTGTCACATAGCTGCTCTTCCCTATGAGCCTTCTTAATATAATATTTCTCATTCGTATGTTAGATGCTTCGGGTCCTCCAGCATTCGAAGCAACAGCCCCGCTGCATTTCTCTAGTTTGTATGCCATTTTACCTGTAAAACCGTCCTCTGCAGCTGAATCCTCTGTGCTGTCCCCAGCCCACACAGCTCTGTGGGGGTCTTCGACTTCCGCTCACATTTCTGCACAAGGTGCCACCAAGCTTCAAACTCCATTTCTGTTCCTATCACTGCAGCTCTCCGTCCGCCGTGAGATCCGACTTTCACATCTTCCCTCTCCATCCCACGTTCCTGCTTTTGTTGGTGCGGGGAAGGCGTGGCGGCAAAGCTTTGTGTGCGTGGCACAGTGGGTGTGAGGGCTGAAAAAAAGGCGGGAATCCTGAAAGAGGCAAGTTCTGAGGAATTTCGGCCCATTTAGCGCCTTTGTGACCGAGCACAAAAGAAGAATAAAACCTCAGATCCGGAGGGCTGTGGTAAGCTGTAAAGATGAGGCCTATTCCAACACAGCCCACAGGTTGGGCAGTGATAGATTGGTGGCACTCACAGAGTTAACATGGCTGCCAGAGGGGCTTTTCTTGCTGGCAGAGCCCAAAGGAGCGTGAAAACATTAATCGAAGTAAAAATAAATCAAGCTACTTTTTAAATTAAACCCCCACCATGTTGGAGTTCTGTTCAGCTTTGGCAATATACAAGCTTTGGGAATGTCTGAGCTCATTGCAATTGTGGAATGTGTGTTTGAAGGCACTGCAGAACTGTGTGCTCAGGGTCTGGAGCTGATCTGTAGAAGGATGGAAAAAGGAAAGGGGAAGCAATGCGTGTTATTAGCAAAGCCAATTTCCTGCATGCCTGCAGATGGAGCTGTCATAAACACACTGCAGCAAGGTAAATCTAGCCAATTTGCACCTATAATCATAGCAAAACACGCCATGGGGAAAAATGCACCGTCAGCAAACTGGCAGCATAAATGGCTTTGCACAGAGACAGACTCACATTGCTCTCATCCCTCTTCCTCGCTTGGCAGTTTGCACAACTGCTGTGCCTCCTCAAGGCTCACTTGCTGGGGAATCTCTCTGTGAAAATGAGGGATTTACAGTCAGCATCTCCTTCCATCCTGCCCAGGCCAAGAGGGCTGATAGAGATCACTGTCACACAGCTAGACACACAGATGCTTCTTGACAGATCTTTCTTCCTTTTCTGTTTTTGAAAGGAGTGGGGCAAAGCTGGCTGTTCTAGTATTTATTTTCCCAATGGGCACACAGGGGTGAAGTGATTCACTTAAGGCAGGAGATCATGTCAGCACCCAAGATCTCACCCTGGGATGACTGCCCACCTGACTGCGTGCCACCTCTTACCCAAAATGCAGCGTGTTTGTTTCCCAGCATCAGTAATTCGCTGTTTTTCCGCACCCTGAATTTCCACAGCAGTGAAAAGAAAGGAAAATATGTAAAGGAAGGGACACAGCATTTGCTACGTGGGGATTGTATATTAACTAGGAAGGGATTTGGAATTTATCAGATGCAGATAAGCATTCGAGGAACAGGGAAGAAGTTTTCATTAGCTGGCGATATGTATTTCCATGTAGAAGAATTTTTTTTTCCCTTCCGATCAGAAAATCATACCTTTTGCAGCAGGATTAACTGATGCCTTTAATGATAATATAAGAAGATTATATTTTCCTGTTCTCTTCACAATTCAAAGCTCTTAAATACAGAGAACCAACCTTCTTGAAAGATCACTGTGGAATTACCACTCTCCTCGCATAAAAAGCCAGAGAGGCCATCAGAGTGGAGCAAGGCTATTTGCCTTAAACATATTCTCACAGCAGCTCAGCAAGAGAAAATAGCAGCAGCAGATGAACCCTTCAGATCGCATCTCCGCTGAGGGCCTGTCAATTGCCATATGTCCTGATCCAGTGTCAGTGCTCAAGAGATTAACAGATGCTCCTGGCCTTCTGATGCAGACCTAAGAGATGACTCCATCCAAATGCTGAGCAGCACTGCCCTTTTGGATGATGCTTCGAGGCCATCTGAGCTGCACTGGTCATGGGAATTGGCAAGAGGGGAAGAGCTACTCTGCATTACACAAGCTCTGTGCCTTGCAGCTTCCTCCTGCAGAGGGTTCATAGCTTGAAGCCTGGCTGTCTCTGGGCCTACAGGAGGCTGGTGGGCAGTATTGCTGCTTTTGTATCTGTACAACTCCAGAATCCACAGCAATTCAGTAAGTGGAACCTGAGGAAAAGCTTTGCTGGTTAGAAAGTACACAGATGCTGTAAAACAAAATAAAAGCTGAATGCATTTTGATGTTTGCTGCTTGCATACTGCCCAATGTCCACAGCGTTTTGCAGGCATGCAAAAATAGGATGTGGTGCTCATGGACTTAGCAGTAGGTTGTAAGGGTTAGAGTGGTATGGCGAGGTTGAGGTTGGACTTGATGATCTGGAAGGTCTTTTCCAACCTGAGTAATTCTGTGATTCTATCACTCTGTGACATTCCTGCAGTTCTGAAAGACGATGGAAAATCAGGATATAAAGAAAGGAAGGGTTATATTTCCCCTTTCGTGCACACCCATCGATCTGAGGGCTTTGATTTTGCTGCCTCTCTGGGCACTGTGATGGCAGAGATGGAACTCTTTATTCTGACAAATATGTGACACTGGCCAGCCTCAGAGTTTCCTCGGAGCTAGGGGAAGAAAATAGCTGTTTCGACCAGAGCATCTGGAATAAGCCCAAGCTTAACAAAGAGTGTCATTTCTGGGAAGCCAGACTGGTTTATTTGCCTTCCTATCATCCATCTTCCTCGTTGCTGTACCTACACCCATGTGTTTCTGCTGCGGGAATGAATAAAAATCCGAGGTTGAGCTGTTATTAGCGTGTGTAATGCAAGTCAAGCTGCTTTGAATGTCCTCTTGTTGGGTATTAATGCAGCACGCCATTTGTTACGCAAGTGTTTTGCTGTGGCAGACAGAAAGTGACATTTATGGGCCTATCATGAGAATGAATTTCACCATCCATTAAAATGATGTACAGGTAAACACTCCATTCATTCTAAATCTGTGAGCTTTGGTTCTTTCTGTGCTCTGGTGGATGGGTCCATCAATACAGTTACTATTAGCCAAACTATTTGCTGGGAAGTGAGAACTGCTGAAAAATGTTAGAGGGCTGTAATTAAAGGGATTGTAACTTGAGGGGAGAGAACAAGAATTAAAGTTATTAGTGAACTTTCCTTTTATAGATCTGCATGTGTACAGCAGCTGCGAGGCATCTGCAGAGCTCTGCTGCTGGGAAAGCAGCGTCTCATTCAGCAGCATCAACCATTTACTAGAATGGAACCCAGAACCAGCAAATCTACAAAATATTTACTAAAAGTCCAGCGATGTCTGGACAAGCTGTAAATCCAACAGCACTTTGGCTTTATGGACACCTCGGTGGGTACAGCCACCAAAAGAAGACAAAGCAGTGTCGGCTGTTGACACCCATTCCTCAGCTGGTATCTGGAGTGATTGCACAGTAGGACAGGCTGGTGTTATTAGTCACCATGTCCCACCCAGGAGGTGACCACAGCTGGGTTAAGTGCAGAGCACAGTGCCTCAGAATCCTCTGCTACAGAGGATGTTACGTCAGTGTAAATTTTCTTAAGACTGGCTCTTTAGAGAAATGCGCAAGGTAGAAAGAATGCATGCTATAAATGTAAGCCACATCGTTTGGAAAATGAAGTACAGTTGTTTATCCACTGTAATTGTAGAAATTAAGGTAATAACAATTACAATTAAGTGACTCATATGTACTACTGTGCAATTAATTTAGGCTTAGAGGGGAATGTTATTGTGTATTAAATAAAAGCCAAATGATGATGTATCAAGTTGTCTCCATGATTCACTTGGTTGCATTGCTCATCTGGACCCAGCACCAGGCCATCTGCAGCACAACATGACGTTAGGGAACCTGTATGTAGGGAACAGATCACTGCTGGAGCTCCTTTGATGGAGCATTACACCACATCTCTGTTGACCTTTGATGATTTTTTGCAAAGCGAAGGTGTTTACCCAGCCTTTCTTGGACAACTGCTAGACATCAGCAGGTCTCATATCCCCATAAATACGTTTCCCATAATCAGTCAGTAAACAATTAACATCCAGTTAGTGCCTGATGGAATCTTAATTTAGAAAGCGTGGCTGAAATGCATTGGAAGTGGTTCCTCCACTTCCTCCTCCACCTCCATCCAGTTGCTTTTCTCCTGCAGAAGCAGGAGCGAATTGTCTGACTTTGGAAAACTTGAAAGGCTACGATTCACTTTCAGGGTGCATCTATTTAATTCATTCTCCTCTTTCTTTTCAATTACAGCCACTTCCCCGAGGAAAGGAAACCAAAGAGAACCTGTTAGCTGCAGCTGAAATGAGGAATCAGCAACTCGCTAGAAAAGGGCATTTCCTGAACACTGTGGTAGGAATAATTTGCTAAAACCGCATGGCTCTTGTTAGATCAAGCATAAGAATTATTTTCCAAGTAGTCCTCACTCTCCTGGCTAATTTCTGCTCACATTCAGTTTGACATGTATATCTTCAGCTGCTTTTGTAGCAGCCAAGCTTTTTCTTTGATCTCTCCATTAGCAGGGGTCCCTGGAACAGGATTTTTCATTAAAAAGCCCTATCTGGCGCAGGTCCTGTCTCTCAGAGTGGGTAAAACCAAATATGAAGGAGAAAATGCAACCAGAGGGCAATTGTACCCTCTTCCCATCATAACCCCATGGCCTCCAGACACAGTCAGTTAAGGATACCTCCATTTACAGGTGCAGTCTTTGTCTTTCAGAGGTCGAGAAGAATACTTTTTCCATCTATCTGTGCAGCCATACCTGTGTGTTTTGCTGTTTTCAAGCTGAATATGGTACCTAGAAAAATGTTGCATTTCTTCATGATTGCTCAGTGCCTCTTCCCAGTTTTGACCTGATCGAGACACATCACACCACTCAGATCCTTCTGCAGCACTCTGTGGCTTCGACTGCTGCACAGAGCCCTCATTTCATATGGGTAGGGAAGGGAGGAGGGAGAAGCTGCTGCAGAAATGATGAACTCTGGAAGAATGTGGCCCCTGAAGCACAGTTATGAAGGGGAAGAAATGCCAGCTGATGTGGATGCAGTGGTGCCCCTTAATAGCAGGCCTTTCAGAGCTCTCCCTTAGGCTGCCACAGCTCTTTAATAAAAGGAAATGCAAGAAATGTTGGTGAACGGAGGAGTACAGGCACACCAGGAGAGTGGCACTGAGCTCCTGACACAGGAGTTGCCTTCCCTAGAACAGTGTGTTGCACCAGCACTAATGCAAAAGTGAACCTGGACCAACCTTTTCCAACCTCTTTGTCCCAGATGTTTCACCCCAGTGTTAGCACACATTCGTGGCACTAGAAAGAAGAAAATAACCACTCTGGTTGACGCTTGAAATTCTGGGTTCTTTTCACATTGAAACATCAGCTGTTGTCTTTGACTGTTTCCCCTTTTGATTTTGGACAGGTTGCATGGAATGGAAACACACACAACCTGTTATTTTAGTGCTTCCACTCTCCAAAGCAGCCGAGATACCAAAACCACACCAAACAGAGTAATGTGGCCTAAACAGTTCTGCAGAACATATTGAACTCTTTGCTAAATGCCCGCTGTGTCTCCTGGAATTGGCTTTTATGCACAGTTTCAGCAGTGAGGGTGTTTTCACCCCAAGCTGTCTGGATGCCCAGCCAGCTCGCAGATGTGTCTCTCCAAAATGCAGGCACTGTGAGAGCTGCAGCTGTTTGCTGCTGGCGGAGTTGTTCCCAGACAGCTGTACTCAGCCTATTGTCTCAGTTGCAGACAAGGGAGGTTTGAAACGTGTTTGAATTTCCCCCATCCGCAGTGGATATATCTGTGCTAACGTTTTTAACAGATTGTGGTGGGCACAAGATTATGTACATGTTGCAAATGTCAGTCCAGGCTTCAGAGCAAAGCTTTGAGAAAGAGCCATTTCTTTTTTTGTGAAACAGACATACTCAAATGCATTCAGAAAATGGCTGCAAGTAAGAAGGAGACAGTGTCAGCTGCAAGAAAATTGTCCCAGGGAAGCTCATAGGGGCTGTGAGTGCTTTTCCACTTTTTTCAGCAGGATATGAGACAGGGATGCAGAGGTGACAAGCCAAGCCTGAACACCGAGCATTTCCTCTTTCTTCAGGAAATGGGTGTTCAACTCTTTCCAGTCCACTTCCACAGCAGTCTGGCATCCCTCAAGCAGACAGGGATGTCAGCATAAAACCATATCCTGGCTGAAGGATAGGCATAAAGCTGAGGCCCCAGTGATGCCAGCATTGCAGTGATGTGACAAAATGCAAGTTCATCATGAATTAATTCAGTGCTGCAGAGCACTCCAAGATTCTCACATAAAAGGTACCGAACAAATCCAAGGCATTGTTATTAACAATATGTTCAGTCTTTTTACAAATTAATTATTCTGTGATATTTCCTTAATGAGAAATATTATCTAATGAAGCTAACACGCTGCATCAAACAGACGTACACTACTCAGCAGCTAATCCAATGAGAGAGAGCGATAGGAAAATGTCTTTAGGGTTTAACAGGGGAGCAACAAACAAACAGGCATTCACATATGTTTCATTTCGTCTAATATCTGGGATCTGCCTGTGAATAAACATTTCGCATCGCACCTTTTGATGGCTGCCACAACACAATTTCAAAGAGATCGCTCCTTCTTCACAAGAAAGTGCAAGTTGCTTCTCTGTGGGAAGAGAGAGATGAAAGGCAGCTTTGCAATGTAGTTCCAGCACAGCCCCAGACCTTTTGAACAGTTAGGATGTATATGTCATTAAATAATTAACTCAGTGATGCATGAGAGAAAGCAATGCAGCTCTCTGTAAAAGACCTCAATTAATTGCTTTCATTTCAGCAGACACTGAGTCTTCCCGATGAGGTATAAGTGAGGTGAACTTTATTTCGGAGATTGTCTGATAAATGCAGTCATAAAAAGGGTGAAAAATGATTAGTTCAAATAAGACTTTTGTTTGCTGGAATATTGTTTTGTGTGTGTGCATGTCAGAGTGTCTATGGCTTAAATTAACCAACAGAATCAGATGCCAAAATAATGCTAAGAGCTTTGCCCTTGTGCTACTCCATTCGCTTTGTACTCTTCTTTCTTTTTATGAATTCCATGGGCAGTAAGAGATGTTTCAAGGCACATCTGCACCACAGATTTTTAATTAATTTATCTGCTGCCTTTCGTCTTACACTGTTCACAAGCTGGTATACGCAGGTTGGTTTAAACTGTTTGCTGCACTCTGTCACCTCTTTTGGGATCATCCTGTAATTGAATAGGATGCAGTTTCTTGTGGTGAAAACCTCTCTGTGCTCTACTGAATTCCATTAGATTTCAGAGGAGGGGTTCGATCCTACGAAGACCAGGGGTAGGAACTGGAAGGGTCAAGTCTTAGAACCCATGCCCAGGGCATCCCACTATGCTGTTGGACAAGCCCTTGAGCAGCAGCTTAATGAAACAATCCCAACTCCAACTGGTTTTCTTGCCAGCCCAGGGCCAGCTTCATGGTCAGGCAAACAGGACATTCAGGTGAATGTTGAGCAAGGCTAGTTCCTGTTCTTCCAGCCTGATGCAGGTTTGGTGACTGGGGAAAGTAGAAAAGGCAGCAATGATGGAATATCCACTAATTTAAGTCTCTGGTCCAAGGTCTTCAGATAGAAGGGAACATTTCTAGATTTAACACGTGGCAATAAGGCCTTAATAAAGTCACTTAAAAGAATCAGTTTCCAGCCATACAGTTGGTGTGCCAGTGACCATGGCCTTATCTCAGCCCATGCTGAGATAACCTGCACTTAACCCTGAGGAAGATTAGCATCACATGAGCCAGATGTTGCTATTTTAAGCCAGGTTACTGCTTCATTATTTAAGAGGTAACGAAAATAAATAAATAATTAAAGGACTAATCTGGTGCCATCTGCTCAGGACAAGGTGTGAAGAATTCTTATGTTCACCTCTGTCCACCAGGCTCACACGAGCATCCATCCCCACTTAATTTCATACTGTTGCATGCACTGCTGTTGCCTTTGAGCTGGCACCTGAAGGCTGGAGAGAAACGTTCTTCTTTCCTCAACAGATGGCACAGTCTCTGCCAGCAGGAAACAGGCTGTGCAGAGTGTCCTGTTTGCTGCAGTTCCTTCCCTGGGAGGTCCAGGTGCTGCAGGCTGTCTGGGGAACTGGAGCTCTCCCCACTGGGAAGGCTGTTCTTCCCTCACCGTGGCCACGTTACACCCGCTCTGCTAGCAGGCAGTGCTGCCAGATCAGGAATAATGAAGTCGCAGTGTGACTACTACACAGTCACTGCTCACTTTCCATATTGGCTCTTTCTGTGGTAACCCTAGCTACCTGCAAAGACACAAATCACCTCAGCCGTGGCAGCGAAAGAAAAGGGTGCATCTAACAGGCTCTTAATTGGGTGGGATTGACAGGCAGTTGAGTTTCTCCCTGCTGGAGGCTTTGGAAGCCAAGAGGAATGGACTCTCCATGCAGCCCATGACATCAGCTGTGGTCTTCACGTACGCTGCCTGGAATGAGCTTCATTAATGTTTTCCTTGGTATAATCTATCATCCCTTCAACAATGCGTTTCTGACAGTTAATTAGACTCCACACAGTGGAATAAGTAGCGTCGTGTTTGGAATTACAATCCATTACTGAACAACAGATCGTACGAGGTGCATCACCAGCCGGAGCTGTTGGACATCTTCAGTTGTTTTTATTCCAAGAGCCTGGTAAACTGTGTTTGGTAAACAATTCTGCAGCGTATTTGCAAATGGCTTCATTACAAAGAGGAGTCAGGAACTAGAGGCCACCTGTTCGTTAGCAAATACAAAAATAAATAAACAAATACATCAAGAAATTCAGTCCCTCTGAAGGAAGATGAAACCCAAGTGCCATTAGCTGCCCTGGCTCACTCGGTGTATTAGATATGAAATCCTTGTCCAGCTGATGCTCATGGCAAAGTTCCTGCTGGTTTCAGTGGTGCCAGGACTTGAAATGAGAAGTTTGTTTTTTGCTCCAACTGGATTGCAAGAAAGATGCAGAATGCTGCAGCAGTGACGTGCTGACCTGAGATATCTGCTTTTTGGAATGGTGCTGGTACTTCTTGGTGTACAGAAGAAAACCAGGAATACGATTGTGGCTTCTAAGCACAACTGTGATAAGAATGAGCACATTGAATAACATTCATAGTAATGACATTGGATTAATAATATTAGAGACTTGGCTGGAGTGTAATGAGCCAGGAGAATTCTTGTGATGCACAGCAAGAAAAGCAACGTGAAAAGGGAGGGCAGCACTGGCCCTGTGATGAATGTTATGAGGCAGGGGAGATGTTCTTTGTGATAACCTGTGCCTGCTGGTGCTCAGGTGTTTGCTTGCTTCAGACATGCAACAGTGCTGCTACCTGGAGGCCCCTGAGCACAAGCACACTCTTTACAGCTCACGATCTGATGAAGGGTGACATACAGAATACCAGGTCTAAACAGAGCTGGGCCACCACTTTCCACTCCTCACATCGTTTCCTCCTATCCTTCTATTTTAACTGTTTTTTAATTTACTGCTTATTGAAGCAACATTTGAAAGATGTTCCTAGACCTCTGGATACAAACCATGAGTTGAACATGACACAAATCTGTTTGTCCCTGCTGAGATGCAGCAAATCTTCACCATATGCATGGATCGTGTCTATTGCTTATGCAGCTGCAGAGCTTTGGTGCTCAGCCCTGTCCTGCTGTTAAAGGATGGTCTGAGAGCTGACCAGCCTGTGGCCCACTGAGCAATCTGCTGAGAAACTGTGTCGTGTTGGCAAATGGGTAAAAATCACAGCTTGTTAAAGGAAAACGAACAAAGCAGAAAAGGGCATGCGTTAATACCATCATTTGTTTGCTGTGACAGATTCAGAGGCAAATTCTCATTTCTCCTTACTTTGAATTGTTATCACCAGAAAGACACGAGGAAGCAGGGTTCTGCATTTGCATTCATTTCTTTTTTTATGCATTAAAAAAAAAATATCTCACAAGATATATTTTGGGATAAAGGAATGTGGCACAGAGGCTGACACCGACTAGCCGTATAAGCTGAGATATTCTAGAAACCTTAGCTGAGAGTGTACCTTTAACTTTAATACTTTCTTTTTGATTTTTATGATGCTCAGCTTCTAGGCACCATTAGAACAATTCACGCTGTAGTGGAAGCAGTTAAGAAAAATGTAATCAGAGCAGAGGATTAGATACACAGACCTCAGCACTCCCAACGCTTACTCATTGATTATTTGGGGCATAAATTGGTTGTGGCAATGAAAATGCCCAGTGACAGGCTCCAGAGGGAGGCAAGCTTTCTAAGGCTGCATCTACATGTCTGAATTGTATCTGCAAAGCACTGCTGGAATTCACACAGTGGTGAACTGTTATCCTTAAACATCCCAGCTCATCTGGACCAGTAATGGGAGTGCTTAATCAGAGCTGTGCATTTCACACGTGGAACTGAGGCAGAGGAAGACCTGCTTTGTCCACAAGCATATACTGAGGAAGCTTTGGCAGAGCCAAAACTGATCTTAGATGTTACAATAGATTTTACAAACGGAATTTGTATTTTACAGCTCCCAAGCCAAGGCCTGTTACAAAAAGAGCATCTTTCATCATTACAGAATGCCACTGATCACATTGTTTTTGTGCTGGGGAAAACCAATTTTCCAGCGTAACCTTTGTCAACAGTGAATTGATGAGAGGCTGATGTTGGAACAGTTATGAACTTCTTTTGCCAATCCCTATTGCATCTCCTGGGAAAATTGGTCGGCAGTTTTTCACACGGATGTTCTGAGGACGGAGGTTCAGCAGACTGTAAGGTACTCAGATACAACTGCACGAGGCTGTGAGACAGCAAATGAATGCCAAAGTGTAGCTGAAACTCTGCAGCAAATCTTACCTAGCACTGCATTTGTGTGCTCTTCTGCTGTGACCAAAGTTCTTTGATATTTCTCTCGAAGTCCCAGCTCTTGCAAACACGTGTGAATTTCAGCGTTTCATTTCTAACTGTCATCATAGAAGAAAGAAAGAAAAGGGTTTTTTAGCATCTCCGATGACATTTCAAGCAAAAGAGAAGAAAGACCTGTAGCACTGACTGCACAGTGCCAGACTTTTCCTTACCAGAAGGTTCTACAGCATTAGTGCAGACTGGAGATGCCGTGCCAGGCGGAGATACAGCTGTGGCTTCTGTACAGATTCTTTTCATGCCATAAATATAGATCTTCCCTCATAATTGCAACACAATCTTGATCTGCCCGCGGTGATGAAGGAAAAAAAAAAGCTGTTTAATTTAATTAGAGTCCATTTGAAAGCCTACTAGCATGAAATAATTTGATATACAGAAATAACCCTCACCAGTTACAGGCACCGTTTCATTGTGCCTTATCTCAGGATAACAGCAACTGTTATATCTCCAAACCTTAAACTGTACTAACTGTGACTGGAGACCGCCCTGAGAACATGTAACACGATGTCAGGATGTGACCCTTCCTCAGCTCCTATTCTCTGCCAGGCAAAGATGCTCCAAATCCTGCTGGTGTGACATTGGAGGACGTTGAGAGCTGATTCACACCCATCCCCCAGCACCAGATATGATCTCCCCAAAGGTCAGCACCTCCCTTTCCCCGTGGGGAAGAGCACAAGGAGGGCAGTGCAGGATGAAGAGTGCCCTGCACGCAGTTGTGCCGTATAACCTTAAAGACACTTTTGATTCATTATGCAGCAGTTCATTACCGGAGGTACAAAAACGTAGTGCTGAATCAAAAGTCTACAGACAAGCTGTCAAAGAAAAGAATGCTCCTCATTTCTTTCTTTTGGGACGAAAATCTTGAAGGGAAAATGCTTCACCCAATTTCCTATGCCTCCTGTTTGCTCGCTTACTGCTTGGCTTATTTCTAACAAAAACAGAAAATCCTGAAGAGAACAAACTTGCAGCAAACCAATCTATTATCTGCTGTTTAAAAATGAGCTTTCCTTTGTTTCCACCAACAGATTTGGCTTCCACTGCCATTTTCACATTCTGGAAAGCAGGGAAACAAATGCTGCTCCCATACGCTCTTCTACTGCTTTGGCATTTTCTCTTGCAGAAGGAAACAGTACAAAAGAAAACACAGCCCTTCTTTGCAGATAAGAGGGAGCCAGCTGATTATCTAGGATGATCTCTTGTATATCACAAGCCTTATATTTACCATGCTATACCTCCACCGAGTACAGTAATTTCAGCTAAATTAAAGCACTTGGGGCTCTTCTGGCTAAATGGTGCTTTGCCACAGGAAAAGGATTTGCAGATTTTTTTTAATTTTACTTCTGGGAATCTGAAGATAGGCAACAGCCTCCCACGCTCCTTACCTTTGAAAAGAAGAAACACTTGCTTTTGTTTGACACCAGAACTAAAGGTATAGAAACTTGCTTTCATGTGTGGGGATGTGAGAGACTATTTATATATGTGCACATCAGCAAAAGCTGTAGGAACCTTCTGAGCTACGAGATGGAGATACATGGGACTGAATCTATGAAAACAGCTTTTGTGTACATTTCTGTGTACGGATATGTGTGAGAAAGACACAGAGCCTAAGCTTGCATGACATTGCCTGTGAGCTCGAGGAAAGGACAAGGGGGGCTACATCTATACAGAATGCCTTGTGTGCTGAAGGAGCTAAAACTGTAAAACTCTTCTTTATGTTATCTGAGCAATGTGGCCATTTGTGGCCTCTGAGGCCAGAGACTCATCCCCCATCCTTACCTTCTGCTCCCATCATTTTAGCGTGCAGATCCCCTTAGTGAAATCTAAGATATCTTTCCCCATGGGGACGTTTTCCTCTCATGGCATTAGAAATTCACTGATTTTCAAACAAGGTCTGATCTGCAGAGATGTGAGGAGAGTGCAATTCAGAGCCCTACGTGGCAGACATACACCAGTATGCGTGCTGGGAAGAGGCTGAGATTCTCCTTCAAGTGTTCTACTAACAGAGGAAAGGTTTCAGGCACAAGGAGCTCCCTTCTCCCAAACAGCCAGACTCACCCATGGGTTTCTTAGCCAACAGCAAGCAGAGAGGTGTATGGCCATGGCTGAACTGAGCATCTGCACTAAGTCTTGAAGAAAGGCTGGCAAATGTTGCTTGTGAAACACTGCGCCATCTCCTGCTACTGCCTGCCAATGTGGATGGCACTGAGCAGAGGAGAGTTTCAGATCACTGCTCATACAGTATTATTTATTAGTGGAATTTGCACCGAGCTTAGCTTTAGCCAAGCAACAGAGATTCCAACATCATCTCCAGCTACAGGTTGTATTTCATAGCATACCTGAGATTAGGTACAGTAAGTGCTGCAGAGGATCCACTGTCTTGCAGGATATAGCTCATATATATATAAAAAAAGGGATCAGATTCAGACACTTGTACTCATACATAGGAAAAAAAATAAAAAAGAAAGAAAGAAAAGAATGGTATTAACATCTGCAGAGCAGACCAGGGTGACAGGACGGGTTTGTTTTCCACACTCGATTTGCAGTGATTCAAAGCCTCTCCCAAGGAGATGGTTCAGAAAATGTGTGGGACAGTGCAGCACTGACGTGGGCTGTTCTGTTTCTGTTTTCTCTTTTCCAAGAGCCCAGAGGCCACATTCAATCTGATCACTGCTGATGGAGCCTACCTGCTTGAGCAGCACTGATGTGGCACAGTTGGATTGAGGTGTGTTGCAAGGGCAGAAATAGGACAGCAGGTCCAGCTAACAGGCACTGCTCAGCACACCTCTCCTTTCCCAGTCCTCCCAGTCTCCATCCCGGGTCCTTTGGACCAGAGGCTCCAGTGCAGTTTCAACACTTCCATATAGAGCCTGCAATCTGACTTATTTCTCCCCGCCTCCTGTCAAGTTCCATCTACATAAACCTGTATTCGTCTCTGACGATAGCCCAGTTTTCTCTCTTTATTTATCTACCTGTCGACTCATTTTACAATCTCTCTCTGGACAGCCACAGAGCAAGAGACAGAACCTGATACTGTGGTGTGCTCTGAATGCCAACTAGCTTGGTGGAGTGCATGAGTATCCTCACGCAGTGGAAAGGTCCTTTTGTAAACAAGCGTTGTGATCAGAGAGCCAATACTTGCTGATATTTTCAATATTAATAATCTCCCAGCTGCCCTGCTCCATTTGCTCTCCACCTGCTTACCTATCCTTCATAGATCACTCTGAGGAAGAGCTTAAAATAATTAAGCCAGGGGAAGAGAAGGAAAGAATGGAGGAAAGGAAAGGAAAGGAAAGGAAAGGAAAGGAAAGGAAAGGAAAG